>NC_047171.1:5240734-5515734 GCF_009819705.1 Hippoglossus hippoglossus | reverse complement strand
GATAAATCCAGTAGAAATAGGCAAAATAGGAACTCATAATTTTTGTGTTCTTAAATCAGGTATTCCTCTTCTCTGAAAAACACCAAATGCTTGTAGTATATATATATTTATTTCTAATTGCTGTAGAGTCATACAGTGATGCACTATTAAACCCTATTGTTGGGCCAATTATACATTCATCTGCATGCTACATGACTGTTTTGCTACATTGTAAGTCAACCAACAGTAATTACTACTCTTTAATATTGTGGCTGTGTTAAATGGAATTGCTCTTCTGCAATTTAAAAATGTGTAGATGCCAAGTGATGATGCAGTGAAGCGAGTACTTGGTGGAGAGAAGGTGGACTTCAAGACTAAAGCCAGCACCTCCAGGTCCCAGGACAAGGAGAACAGGGAAGAACGTGAACGTCACCTAGATAGAGAGGTGAGAGTCATCAGCTCCACTCAAAAGCTGCTTTCAGACTTGCACTAAACTGTAGAAAATCTCTAGAATTTTCTGAAGGGGCTGTGAGAATATAGAGTCACTTGCTGTGGATATTCTCCAGTGTTTCTCCTTCCAGCCCCCGGTATTCTCACATGGGCTCTTAATGAGCCCATGTGAGAATACAGCAAGAGATTCTCCAGAGGATTCACTGTGAACGAGTGGGCGTTTTGATGACACGTGACAGATGCGAAACTGGGAAAAAAGTATACAAAGATATCAGGATGAAAAAGATCTGCCATAAACGTAGAAGACGAAGATACAAAGATGTCAACTTCAGAAGGCAACGAGAATCGAGAGGTTTTGGCATTAATGGGCCGAGCAGTGACGACGTGATATAAACAAAAATGCATTATCTCTGTAGTGGAATGTATTCATCATGTTCTGTGTCCTGCCTGCTGCACCAGCCCTCACCTGAACGCTCTGGAGATTTCTGTGTTGTTGTGAACACATCTGAGCAGAGAATTTGGCATTTTACACATACGGCTCAGTCCTATATGGCCTGATGTGTATTTTCAATGTTAACCTTTAGCTTTGCTAGCTGCAGGCTTGTTTTAAAAACAAACTTATACAAACTTATTGTTCAAATGATGGGTCTTCCAGCATGTGGCTTTGACTCACAATAAATTCTCACCCAATGTTTTGATGTCCATTATTTCAGGAAAAGAAAAAGATTTCAAAGCACAAGGGTGGCGTGGACCATAAGGACCCAGACCAGCCCAAAGAGCAGGAGAGTCAACAAAGAGACGGGGAAAAGGAGCACCAGGCAGACAGAGACAAACACCACCGCAGTGAACAGGAACACGGCAAAGAACGTGACAAAGACAAGAGCCGGGAGCGAGACAAGGACAGAGACAAAGGACGAGTTAAAGACAGGGACAAGGTGAAGGACAGAGAGAGGGATCGAGAAAGGGAAAAGGACAAGGACAGGGGTAAAGAGCGAGAAAAGACAAAGGAGAAGGATTCCCAAAGAGACTTGGAAAAAGACAAGGAAAAACGAAGAGACAAAGAGCGGGAGAAAGAGAGAGAACGACACAAAGAGAGGGAAGAGAGCAGCAAAACTGTGAATGGAGATAACAAGGTGCGAATCTTAAATCCACACATATTTGACATGTTGGCCATAAGAGACATTATTAACATTTAATGTGTTGTTTGTGCTTAGTCCAGAGAATCAGAGGAAACGACGAGCCCAGAAGAGCCCAGCAAAACAGCCAAACCCGTACCAGCTGTAAGTTCTAGCCTCTGCCCCAAAGTACACACCTTTACATTTACACTTTTACATTATGACATTGAGATTATTTGATTTTCTCATCTCATCTCAAATCATGATATCATTCTTCTATGAATTAAGAATTAGGAATCAGAGTCAGTCTCAGGATTTATGTCTACATAGTTGAAAAATAAACAACATTTTATTCAGGTTATAACAAAACACATTTATTTTTTTAATGTTGTGCCTCTTGTTCATCCAAGGAGCCAACCCCAGCTGAAGAGGTATTTAACCCTGCAGAAACAATCAATAGAAAATTAGACTTGTATTCTTGTAGCCACTTAGCGTTAAAATGCCTTGGGCTGGCTGGTTGCTTGCTCTAGTGCTAATATGGGCTTTAGTACATAGGACACGAGGTGTTGTTCCCTCTTACTAACTGTGTAATTAATAGGTGTCGCATAGCGTAACGCTGTGTTCTTCTCTGTGTACAGCCTGCAGAAGCAGTTGAAAACCAGGTAAGAGCTTAACTCTATTTCAATGGTTCAATAACACCTGTCTTTTCAGGAAATGATGCATGAAGTGTCATGTGACTTCATAAGCAACTTGTATGCCTCCGGCTTGATTTTGTAAATTTGCTCTTTATTGTGCATTTAGCATCTGTGCTGCTGCCACGAGGGGGAATCCCTGTGTGTGAGCCGTGCAGGCGTTTACTCTGGATCACATTTGAAATGCTAAACAGAAATCCAGCCAGTGCTCTGACAGACTTTTTACTAACCACTAATGACATGAAGCGTCCTGTGTGTTTTATAGTATTGATTGATAAAATATAGCCTTTCTATATATTCTAATCACAACATATAGCTCCATTTCCGGCTTTATTTTGATACAGTTTTGTTACAGTGGTGGTTTATTGTTCTGTTTATTTCTGTTTATTGTTCTACAATATTATTTTGTGTTGCTCTGGAGCACCTGTCTTCCTAACTCTATTTCTGTATTGTTTTTGCTTGAGGTCTCTGCAGACAGTTTAATTTCAGGTGTTAAAGCTTTCAGTGCTTCCAGTCCGTTTTCTGTGCCTCACACCAACAACATTCTGTCATTTTCTTTTCTTGTTTTGTTTTCCCTGCTAGAATGTTGCTACGTGCTGCAGCCACACTTTGCTTTTCTTTCTTTACAACTTTTAATCTTTGCGATTTGCACAGAGATTTGTGCTTAATAGCGCCATGGCGTACCTCAGTGTACCTTCAATGTAACTAAAGAAAATGATGAGTGATCATGTTCAGCGTGATAGAGAAGACGTGTGTCCTTTCACTTCTTACTATTCTCAAGTCGTATCTTTGTCCTGCTTGTCTTTTGTCCTCTTAGTCCGACAGTCCAGCTAGAATACCCCGGCCTTCGTCTGCTAAAGGGCAGAGGCGGAGACCTAAAATCGGAGATCAAGGTAAACTCCCAAACTCCTTCTTCCCCAGACACCCTACTTCTATCACCTATAGCAACAAGGCAGATCTCATGTAGTTAGTAGAGATGTTTAATATAATGACTGCTCTTTAAAGACAGAATGGAATTGTAGTATAAAAGTTTTTTGGTGTAAATTGAAAGAAAGGCAATACAATAAAAAAAACATTTTACACTTGAACATTTTCCTTCAGAGATTATAGAGATACACAACCTGTTAATTCCCCAGTATTTCACAGGGGCACTCTAACTTTCAGTGTTGTATTATAATAGACTCCTTGTTTTTCTTTCTGCTGTCAACAGATGAATCTGACAGCGAGGGAGGTAAGAGTTCCCTGTCTGTCTCAACCAGCTGCATGCAAACATGATTTTTAACATCTACTCAAGAATGTGTGCTCTTTAGCTCCGTGCACTTGATCTCAATTATATTCAGAGGACTGTCATGGTTAACTGCAACAACTGAGAAGGAGACTACTGACACTGATCTCTCTTATAATTAAACAAATAACCCACACAATGTTTTTTTAATGACTTCTAATCAACTGACCACAGTTACAGTATGACTTTCAATGCCCTGAAAACCCCCTATAAACTTTGTTAGCTCCCTAATCTGATCTAATATAATCTGAAAACCATCAAAGAAATGTTTTCCTTAGAAAGTCCCTTCGGGTTCACACTCCACATTGAGTCAGAGAGTGAGAGAGTGAGTGAGTAAGTGAGAGACTCACCCAGTGATTAAGGGGGATGGTGTTCTTTGTTAAAGCATGTGAGCAAGTCAGTCAAGTTTGTTTGTAAAGCCCAATATCAGATTTGGTGTCAACAGTCCCTCACCCAGCCTGAACTCTCGTGTGTAGAGCGGGAGCCGTATGTGGGAAAAAGACCTTTCAGAAATAAACACAAAAGTTATAATAGTTTGTAGAAATTCCATAAAATTCAGCGTTAAGTCCAAATGGATTAAATCTTTCAAAAGTCCATTAATCAGGCTTCATCTCATTCAGAATCCCAGAGAAAAATAAGCAAATTTTGCCAACTTGGCAAAAGCAAGAGGAGCCAGTGGGTTCACAACCGGGCGCACGACAGAAACAAGGGAAGGTCAGGGTAAGACTTCAGGGAGCAGCTGTACCTCAGAGCGACTTCTCTAAGAGCAACTGGAAGTTAATGAAAACATAACCGACGCTGCATGAGAAAACTTTAAGGGTTATTTATTCATGACCTGCTTAGATCTTAGAGTGGTACTTAAAACCAGGCCTAAAAAACATCTCTGGTTAAAAGCTTCAAACCTGTTTCACCTCTGATGTAGTCAGAAGTGAATGTGCTCTGTCTCACCACACACAACCGTCTTTTCACGTGACGCTAAGAACATCTGTACATCACTACATTCAGATGTGAAGTTAAAACTACAGAGGGTCGGCAAAGACAAGATTTCTTCGGGGGGGGGGGGGGGGGTTTATTGAGGTTTTAACGCACATGAAGGACTGCAGGGAATTTTGGATCAGAGCATGAGTTGAAAGTCAGTGCAAAGAGGTGAATGACTCTGCGTGTAGGTGTTTGTTGGTGGAGCTTTTTCAGAGCCGTAGCATTTAAGACAAAGAAAAGGTAATTGGTACGAAGGTGTGCCCTTAAGTCTCAGTATTCATTATGCCATGATTACATTTAATCCTTGCTATATTATACTGAGCTGTGACTGTTTCCTTTCACAGACGGAGATGCTCAATTAACCCAGAGACCTGTTCCTCAGGAAAATGGAGACGCGGCAGGCTCCTCGGTGCCACTTGACACAGCTTCCAGGTCTGTACAGTCGTCAACACCTCCCCCCCACCTAGCAAACTGTTCACTGAGGTTGTTGCAGCTGTTGTACGGCGCAGATGTAGTGAGGACACAAATACAGACATGCAGGCAGGTGCTTTAAAGTGAGGTTATTAGAAGATAAGGTGATAGCACAAGTTTGCAGATAGAACATGGAGAACGGGACCATTTGGCACGGGACTCTGGGAAAATGGCTCGTATATATGCAGGAGAGGTGATGAGGGGACGGGGAATACGTGTGAGGTTGAACAGAGATAGAGAGTAGGAGACATGTGATTGGAACAGGAAGGAAAGATAAGGCCATCTGGTGGCTGGATGGAAAGTGGCGGGAGACCAGAGTAGATATGAAATATGCAGGGCTGAGACTGATACTAACCAATAGTAATGCTCCATTGACCAAACCACCACTCCCCATTCCATATCACCGACTTCCATTGCTCTCATAAGATGCTAATCTGTCAAACATGTACATATACGTGAACACACTATAACCAGTACCTGGACAATATTCAGTGTAATGCAACACTGCGCAGAATAAATATATTATTTATAATTCAAAATGTTTTGATGCGTCAGTCATGTTGTTTCAACTAATTATAGTAATCAAGTAATTTAAGAGGGTTTAATTTGAGTATTATTACATTTCATTGTGGTACATCGCTTTATTAATTGTGTTGTTTATTTAAAATTGTTTGAGCTTTGCTTCTGAAACCAATCCAGGATCGATTCCAGTATATTTTACAGTTGAATAATTGACCTTAATTTGGATAATTGTGAATGTTCTGTTCTATTGTTTTTTGGGGGGGCAGCTGTGCTATCCCAGTTTTACTGTTTTAATACTGTGAAAGTTTATTGTTCTAGGTAATTTTCCAAAGATTGTTATCCCAGAAGGACTCAGTGTAGCTGTCACAAAGTAGACATGTGGCAAATCTCACAGAGAATTTGTCTTGTAAAAGGAGACAAGAAAAAACAAACCACCTTGTTAGACGAAACAAAAACTACTTGTTTTTATGCTGACACGTTTACTTTTTAAAATGTGTTAGTTTAACAGCTTATTTGAATAATGTGTACAATCCTTTAATCCTGCAGCAACAGACGAATACCACGGCCCAGCAGCGCTCGCCCAGCACCTCCTCGAGTCCGGAGACAGGAAAGTCACCCTGATGTGACCTCAGCTGAGAGGTGACTTTACCACACACACACTCACTAATGTCACAATTATATTTGTTTACTGGCAAAGACGAATGCCTCCTCTTCTTTGTGAAAAAATTCCCAGTTTGAAAACTGGTCTTGTTCCAGCCCTTGGGACGGATTAATCACTAAAGCAGCTTTCAGACATGCACTGAACTCTGGAGATTTTCTACACTTTCTCCAAAGGACGTGCATGTGCATACCTCACACTTTTACAGTAAGAAATAAGTGAAGCTCTTTGTCTTTTTTCCCCCCAGACTGTCCAGTGCCAAGCCTTCAGCACCTGTCATCATGGATGGGAAGAAGCTGTCTGAGGATGAGGAGGATGAAGATGAACAATTTGTCGTTGAGGAGGTGGTCCCTCGACTCTCAAACGCTCCTGAGATGGAGGTGGTGAGTAACTTAAAGAGGGATATCTTTTAATATCGCGGAGAAACATACGTCTGGGAGATATTTACCCTTTTATTTTCTATTACAGGATCCTGCACAGGAACTCCACAGTGAAGAGAAACACGGTACAGTCCAATTTCCTTTTATTTTGAAAAGGAGCATTGATGCCCTCTGATTTCTCTCCCACCTGTGGTTTGATGAAATACATCTTTCACTTCTCCTCTCATTGTTTCTGTCCGTCTAGGTGGTCTTGTGAAAAAGATAATCGAGACCAAGAAAGACTATGAATTGTCACCATCCTCCCCCAAATCTAAAGAGCAGGTACGTACTGTTATTGTAGTAGTTGTACCCCATCTCCACAAGAGGGCAGTGTCAGTCTAGTTCTGTTGTGTTAAACCTCCCCGTCAGTTCCACCAACCATTCTTTCCAGAAAGTTACGTGCCCACTGCAGCGCTGGTTATTATCAACAGAAAAATAACAACAAATGGAGTGTAGAGGTGTAATTGCACTGACTTAAAATCGCAAAAAAACATATTCCCCTTCAGTGAAGCTGAAGGGCTGATAACCAGCCAAGCAAGCACGGCCCCTCACAGACCACACACACAACCGACACGCACATCAAGATGTCTGGTGCAAAATGAGCTTGTTTTCTGGGGTTGCTCCTATCACAGGTATGCTGGGTAGTGTGAGAGTTTTTCTTCTCTGCTGTGTACACTGTGAGGAAATCTGCCATCTGAGCAGGGAACTTAAGCGCAATCCTGGAGACTGTTGTGGACTAATGAAAACAGTTGCTGCACAAACATCCTTTTCTGTCTTTCATATTTTCCGTCTTGCCATGAATGTGTTTGATAAAAAGGAATCGGGCGTTTATAGAAAGACTTTCCTTCTCGTCTCCTCTCACTTCATATTAGACACGATACACAGGCTTTTTCTAAGGTGACACATTGCCGATGCTTTTGTGTTTCCCTTTGTCAGCTTATTTATTAGCCAGAAAGCTGGTGCTCCGTCATCAGTATTTAGAGTGTGAATTGGTGTGAGACTTACAGTTTGGTCTGTCGTCCATGGTGTGAGGTGGCGTACACTGTCTGCTTTGGGTGGTCCTCTCCACTGAAGCATACTCTCCCTGCATCCCTTCCTAGCTGACCACCCTGACTCCAATGGATGCACTGTTTTTGACTGTCACTCATGCACAAAGGCCCCTGATCCATCCCCTCCCGACTGCGGCCTCAGACATCATCCCTCATAACTCACACCTGACGTTGTCTCAGTCTGGCCACCAGTTAGCTGAAATAGCCTGGCACGATTTTACCAGCTGTGTTAAATATAGTTTTTAACATACGGCACACATACATGGTCCAACCAAACATGCATACGTCGACACACACCAGCAAAGTACCCAGGTCTTTGTGTAACATGAGCGTAGCCTTGTAGAGTTTATCCTCATTTTCTTAATGCAGCCTCCTCAGCTTTCAGCGGTTCCAAACCTTCATTCCAGGGTATCCTGTACGGTCTGCAGGGGCAGCTTAGAGCAGGTACATCTGCACACAGGACCAGTTCCAGTCCACCCCTCCGTCATTACTGGCCTTGCCTCGTCAGCTGTATAAAGAACTATAATGACTTCCTTCCTGACATGAAAGGGTGGAGAGGTCAGCTTAATGGAGTCGGGTTTTTTTTCCTCTCGTAATTACGGTAAAACACGCAGGGACAAAAATGTAAATATTGAGCTTCCTCATTCTGTGTGGTATGGCAGGTTTGAAATTTCAGCTGGCGCGATTCGTTTTGAGAAGCTCTGATATTTGTCATAACTCTAATATTCAACTTCACGGTCAGGGCCAGCCTCTAGTCATTTCTGAGCTTTGGTATTTCTATCCTGCACTGATGTAAAAAGAGGGAATACCTACACTATCAAATGACCGTGTTTTGCTCTCTCCTGCCACTGTGTGTGTGCGACCAAGCACTTTGCTGTATATTTATGGGGACGACCTTTCTTGCGACCCTTCAGCGGCAGTGTATATTATTCCAAGATACTTCTCTTCTTATTTAGACAGAATCTGCCCCCTTGCAGCAGCTGCGTTTTCATAAGAATTTTTGTGTACTCTTCCCCCCCCTTTTCTTTACCCCCATCAAATTAGCCTTGATGAAGGTTTGTAATGTATAAATAAACCCTGTGGCGTACAAATGGACGGCTGTTGAGTGAGAGGCATGGAGGAGAAGGGCCAGAATACTCTCTGCAGAATTGTCAAGAAAATAAATACTCCCCTCTCCAGACCTCTGCGTCTTCATAAACATCCAGCGTTTCTTTGTGGAAACATAAGGAAATGACCTTGTGCCATTCCATTAGTCGTATTACTTTTGTAGAGTTCATATTGACCTGTCAGGAATTTGGCCAGGTTCATGATGAGTACCTACCTGAAGCAGCCACGGTCGGTTATCAGCACGGACCTCAAACGCCATTTAAATTAGCCTTTTCCCTCCCTGAGAATGTTTGAATGGTAAACCGTTTTATTTCAACATAGTTTTCCATTGTCTGTTATTAAAGCCATTGGTCCCTAAGGAATCCCCCCCACTTCACCCCCGCAGCCCAGGGGGGTGATCTCAGTCGTCTCCCCGAGGGGCTACAGTGACCTTGCAACAACATCCTGTAACCTCGCTGGCTGTAGGTTCTCCTCCTCACCTCACTGACTGCAAGCTATTTTTATGATGTAGCTCGACTCCTATGAAAAAATGGCGAGGAAGCCCATAAACCAACGTTGGGAGCGGATCCTCGTCCCCATGCTCGGCTCGCTGGCTCACATCTCAGATCCGCCTGAAGAACACACTGTTAGAATCATCAAGGTGTGTGTCAGTGTCTCCGAATGAGCATCAGCAGCCAAGAGAATTGTTCCCAGAAACTGCAGAGCGGTTCTATGTGCTCTTCAGTGATCCGTCACGTAGTTGCAGGCGGTGATGTGAGATTAATTCAACTCATGTTAAAGATAAAGATCGATGGTTTCTGCAGCTTGTTTTTCATGTGCCACCAAACCACCATAACTTTAACTTCACCTTATGTTGATTAATCTGTATTTATAGTCGAAGCAGCGCTAATCAGAGTTTATATATATAATGTCTGTCATCCCGTCGGCCCAACCGAAGTGCAGCTGAGAGACAAACAGCAATGTGTGAGTCTTGTTGCCTCTTAGTGGAAGCTGATTTCTGATTATTAGCTATACAGCGAGTGTGTACATTTTTGTTTTCCTAGTTAATGATACCCCAGAGGTTGCTCCATCACACTGACAGGTCCTGTGCTTGCAAACCGTTTTTCTTGTCAGGGGAAACTTTGAAGAATGTTTATTCTCTTGTGCCAGAAAATCCCTCTAAGTCACCCAGAAAGCACCCTTTTGCACGTATTTCTATTAAGCTGATTAGACCTGTGATGACTTTGTAGTTTGCCTCGCAGTGTTATGGTACGTCCATGTTGTCCCTCTTTTGAAGCAGCAGCGTTTTTAATTATTGTTAGAGATTGACCTCAAACGTTTTGCCTTCCAACAACAATAAAGAAATCAAGATTGAATGATTAATTCATGCACTTTCCCAATGTACGAGATGATACTGAAGGAATGTGACGAGTCCACCTGCCTGTTCGAACATCAGACAGAGGCTCTGTCTTCTCCATTGCCTGGAGCTTTCACCATGTCTGAGATAATGGGAAAACCTGCTCCCCTTCCTCCCCTCTCACCTCCTGCTCCTCTGCGGTCACCACATCTAAATATTGTTCTGTGATCTGGGTGAGAAAAAGGAAAACTAGGAGCACACGGGTCTCGTAGCCCCCGACAGGGACCTCCATAAAGCAGTGATTTATATCCACCCGAACAGAGTGCACACGAACCAGGGGTCATGTTTTCACGCCAAGTTTTTTTATTTTCCAACAGAGAAGGAGAAAGGGGGGGGAGGCAGCGAGAGGACGGCAAATAGAATGAAGCCGCGGGTCCTGTCTGGGCTATGCAGAGCAAACCGCAGCCAGGCAGGCCGAATGAGCCGTAGAGTGTTTGTGTAGCTGCAGGGTTCACGGCGCCCAGTGGAAGCCACCCACCTTGCAGGGGGACCGCCGGGCCAAGGCATTTCAACCCTCACACTCTCGGGCCACCACAAGTGGGTAACGGAGAGTGCGGCTGTCAGAAATTTGTTACTTGCATACTGAAAAGAAACGATACCACACAATGTCGTTTGATTGCCATTTCTGCAGCGTGGTCTGGTGGAGTAAAGCTGCCTTTTTAAAATTGTAATCACTCGGTTTGTTTTAAGAGATGGCTCGATAAGGAAAGTCCCATATGCACCTTTCCATGTATAGGCTGCGTGACAGGGTGTGTGTTTTGAAGAGGAAGCTGTCATTAGTTCACACACTGTCGCCTGTCGGATTCCTGCTGCCTCATGAAGGCAGGGTCTCCCGTCTGTGGAGCCAAATGGCGCAAAGAGTTGAACTTGAAAGGATGAATAAGTGTAGTAGTTGTTACTCAATACTGTAGTAAAATAACCTCACTGCCACAGCCTGTTACTAAAATAAACAAGACTTTAAGACCAAGAGTGCGGTGTGTGTGTGCGCGTGTGTGCGTGCGTGTGTGCGTGCGTGTGTGTGCGTGTGTGTGTTTTTCACCTGATCCTTGGCTTGGTGTGTGTGTGTACCACTGTGTGCTTCACCTGATCCTTGGTGTGTGTGTGTGTGGCTTTATGGTTGCAATACTGAGTGCTTTCGCTTTGCGCGCACACACACACACACACACACACAAACATATACTCACACGCATACACTCAGAGGCCTTGCCAAGCCCAGCTGAGCAAACATCATTGGGTTTGCTCCTTGCCAAGGGAGGTCCTTCCCCGATACCTTCCTCTCCTTTTTCGCCATCAAGGGACCGAGTGTAATTGGGCTATAGCAGCCCCCCCCCACTCACACACACACACATGCACCCGAATGCACACCATACACTGGAAGCCTTCACCAGCAAGCCAACCAGCCCCCCCCCCCGACTTTGGCCAACACAATTCCGGCACGCGTTTGATCTTTATATATACAGCTAGGTTGGTAGAATTCCTGCCTAACATTTTTAGCCTTGAAATCCTAAACCACTAAATACAGCCCCTTGCTTCAGTCGCTGGCAAAGGTAGGATTCCTAAAGAGGGTTTATTATGTTTTGGTCTGGGGACACACAAGTGATGTTTGTGTGTGTTCTTACGGCTGTTTGATAAAGTGCGGAGTGAGATTATATCAAATCTTTTGAGTTTCTTACTTTGCCTAGTAAAATGAAATGAAGGGTTTCCTCTTCCTTGGACACCAACATGCACGCTCCTAGAATTTGTATTTGATGTTTACAGGCTTTGTAAGTTGGAAGTATTCTCACATTACACCCATCATTCCACCCTCACTTCCAGAACTGGGTGTCGGAAGCAGCGCGGAAGAAAGAGCGGGATGTGGTGACGAAGGAGATAGAGCGGCTGCGTGCATCCATCCAGACGGTGTGCCGCAGCTCCCTGCCTCTGGGGAAGATCATGGACTACATCCAGGAGGACATGGACGCCATGCAGGCTGAACTGAACACTTGGCGCCTGGAGAACAAGGAGCACGCAGAGGCCTTGCTGCAGGAGCAGAAGTGGGTTGACACATGCACAACACGCTTTAAGTAATGTGTTGTTGAAAAGAAAAATGTTATTTCCAGGAACGGTTTGTTTACAGATTCTCAAGCAAGGGTCATGTTTACTGATTCCTGTACTTCCTCTTCAGTGGTGCCTTCCAAAAATAATACTCATACTGTCTTGCAAAGAGGAGAGAAACAATGTCACATATTAAGGGATGTTTAATCAGTCAATCAGACTTTATTTATACAACACTTTTGATACAAACAAAATGTAACACAGTGCTTCACATAAAAACAACCCCCCCCCCCAAGTACGCACACACACACACTCACATGTGCACACTCACAGCTGCCACAGTCTAGATAATTGATGGAAAACACTGTGTCGTCATACTTTATCTTAAAATGAAACAGATGAGCATCTCTGAGCTGGTCAGTGTTATCTGCTGGTCACTTTGGGCAGTTTTTCAAATCCTTTTCAGGTAATTCATGTAGACGATTAACGATCTCTTCCTTGTTTGTGCGCGTGCGTGTTTGTTTGTGCTGCAGAGCGACAGACCGCGCCGTGGAGCCTCTCAAAGCCGAACTAGTTGAGCTGGAGCAGCTGATCAAGGACCAGCAGGACAAGATTTGTGCTGTAAAGTCCAACATACTGAAGAATGAGGAGAAGATCCAGAAGATGGTGACGGGAATGAATTCCTCTTCCAGAACCTGAAGGTCACTAACTTCTATAAATGCACTGACGACTTGTATAGGTTCGAACAGTTCACCCTTCAGAATCATGGCGAGGACATTTTTCTTGGAGGTTAATGTTGGACGGGACCAAACACTGCACTTTTATGTCTTTTTTTGAGGATGGACCCAAACACATTCCTTCACAACCAGGGTGGGAAAGAAACTTCATTCGTTGGTAAATAAAATCGTCATGCGTTGGTTTAGAGGTCAGACTTTATTCTAACATGTGATTAAATGGAAAAAAGTTTGGTGGTAAAGTCAGAGGTTTACTAGCTGCTTATCATAGAATAAATAAAAATGATCTTCCTCCTCCTAACCCCAACTTTTCCCCCTTGTTCTGAAACGGTGCCTTTCTGGATTGAGCCAGTGCACAGCTTATGACAGTTAGAATAGATAGTTGTGTTTAATGCTTGATTTTACCACACGTTCAAATATCTTTAGATTTAAAAATGTATTTCCTTCTTCTTCTTTCAATGCTGAGTAAAAATATAGAACACAGGAGGACAATTAATATGAATTATCTCTTTCTTTCATATAGAAATCATATTTTTTATGTGGAGGGTTTAATGTGTCTTAGTTGACTGACGTGATTGTATCATGACTGTGGTACCGTCCTTGTTTTGACTTTGTCCAGCGGTCTTTCCCATCTCCCTTTGTTTACCACAACATCTCAAACTCTTCATGTTGTAAAAAACAATACTGATAGTTCGCTTGTTATTTCATTCACTCTTCCACTTTTTACGCACCGTGGCACTTTGATGATGAGGGGGATCAGAAGAGGAACTTTTGAATTTTTTTTAGAAAAAACATTTTGGCAGCACAGCAGTGTTACATTCCTTTCCTCTCACAGTCGCTTATAAATATGTTATAACTCAAAACACAGGCAAGACATAGGACAAAAAGAAAGTATAGATCCATCTTTGCAGTGAGCATACAGGATAGCCACCATCATGGATGTCCCTCCGCTTTATTCGTATCGTAGAATTTGCCAAACTCATCCATTTTTGGGATGAACACAATGTTTGGTTAGATGGCAAATTTGTGTGTGAACTTTCAAACCCTTATAAATCGAAAAAAATCATACTTTACCAGCTCCTTCTTTAAGAGATGTGCTTTACACATGTAGCTAACATAGAAATATATATATGAAGCAATACTCGACTGATGACAGCAGTGAGAGATTAGAGTGTAGAGACGTCAGACTGAAAGTAACCACTGTCCACAGTTCTCCTCACCCTGAATGAAAAATGCAGTTATCATATTTAAGTAATAGTACAAATGTAATTTTACATCGTTGATACTTCCTTATATGCAGTTGCTACCTCTGTTAGTTCTGCTACAGAATTGCCTCCCAGAGGATTTAGACTGCTGGTGTTTTTAGAAAACAGTTGCTCTGATGAATGTAATTCTTCCCCCCCCCCCCATAATGACCAGCAAAGGCCATAATAACCACCGATAGCTACATGTTTTTGTTTTTTTTTGCCATGAAGTGATGATCTGACAGCTCTGGGGCTTCAATTTCCGCTGTCTCAGCGTTTAAACATTCAACACATCCGTGCTAAGAACATGAATTTGTTCTGTGATCTCTCTGATCTCATGGTTTAGTATATGTGAAGGTAAAAACTATTTGTAAATAAAAAATAATAATAAAGCCATAAATTGTGCATAGAACAGACTGTTTTGAAATTTAACCAACTTCCAAATAGCAAATTTGGTCATAACCTGTTTTTGCTAAGTAGTTTTTACAATAAGATAAAACAAATAGAGCTCAACTAATATCTTTCGAAAAGGGAAAATGTGGATTCTTCAGTGGGGAAATATCTTCATCAATGCTATTTATTTGAGAGCTCTTCAACATTTTAATTTACAATCATTTAGTCTGATTTTTACTCTATTTTCATATCAGTATTATATTTAGTCCACCAAATATAAATGAGAACATTTACCTCCTAGAAAATGAAATTTAAAAAATCCTTAAACTCCTGGAAAAGGGAGAATCTGCTTGTCCGTGTTATATGAAAGGACCATTTTCACTGTACACCTTTTGTATCATATCCTTGGTTTCTCTTTAAACTGTACATTATGTATATGTGGAGACTGTATCATAGTTCAGATAAATATATAATTTTGTAGTGGAGTGAAATAAATGGTTACATTGCAACATGTTGTTTTGTCTTCTCTTGTTTTCCAGTTGAAAGCGGTGACTGTTGCTGAGTTAGAAAAGATTTACAGACTCGAGGTTAAGTTCACTTTATAATAGAATCTTAATGTGAGGTCTGGATTTGCTTGAGTTTACATTATGAGTGAAATGATGCATGGCCCCGCTTTGCCATTTTGACAAGTTCCTGTAATATCCTCGTGGCGTCTGGTACGTCACACGCTTAAGGAGTTTCTTTTGAAGCCCGCTCTCCACCGCTGACAGAAGTAAAACATTTCACTTCCTTTTTCGGGCCCTCAAGCAACATTAGCGGCAACTTTTTTTTTTGTCTGACAAACCACGAAACAGCTGCAACACACACAAAACATATTAGGAGTCCACTTCTAACAGCTATTGAGCAAAGATTCGGACGGAGCGTTTGTGATGCAAGCTGGGAGATTTAGCTGAAGGCCCCTGTGAAGCAGGTGTGGACACCTGCTGCCAGCAAAGACTCTGGTCTCAGCAGGTGAAGTGACTTAAGACCTCGCTGCCTCTTCACTGTTCAAAACGCTGCAGTGGGTTTTGAATCTCACAATAGTTGGTGCTGCTAATGATGAGTGACTACACCTTTTACTCGGCAGTTAACCCCTAATCCTCACATGAGGCCAAGCTGAACGGTTTTAATCCTGAAAATGAACTCCACTTTAGGGGCAGTCAAATAGTAATCTGACTGCATTCTGTATTCACTGAATGGTTTAATCTTAGCATTGCGGTCTGTGGGCTCAGGTCTTAAGATAATATGAGTTTGAGTCTGGCTGCAAACTTACAATACCTCCACCACTGTCTGTAACATTGTGAGGTAATATTTTTGCTTGATTTCTTATAGAATTATGTGTAAACCTTGATGAAAAAAAAGGTTTGGTATCGATGACTAAGTGCAATTTTGTGCGGATCCAAATAAAACTCGAAACCTGTAAATATCACCAATATGTAGCTGAGAAACGTAACATGGCCTTAGGTATAACTCTTGGTTTAATTTAAGGGGACTGTTGGCCGATGTATATGCTCTACTTAGTGCAATGGAAGATAATAATGTGTCTCAAAACTGTACTGGACAACTGCAAAGTCTTTTATCAATACTTCAAATTCCTGCTCCGATATGAAACAATCTGTCAGTAACCTGTTCTCGACCGGGGGACACATGGGACTGTCGACCAGTCCATTGGTTTTTAGAGCACCGTCCGGGCCTCAGTGTCTATGGACCATAGCGTGAAGCCACGGCTGCATGCCTCTCTGGTGTGTGAGATGACTCACCACAAATTAACATGGTTACACCACATTTCGCTGCTCCCCTGACTACTTGCACGCAGCTTAACATAAGGCCCACACACACAAACATGGATATCCAGTATGTGCAGTGTATGTTTGAGTCATCAGGGGCCCTTCTGATCCTTCACTTTGAGCTTTACAATCAAAACAGTACCAGATAAAAAACATCCTATTCTCAGCAGTGTGTCTGTGTTTATCCTTTCTGAAGTTCTAATGATCTGTTAGGGCTGGACGATATGGCCAGAAATGATATCAAGATAAAAAAATGTTCTTAACAGGTGATATCGATAATTATCGGGATAAATGTCACATTATTATTTAACTTTAAAGACTCATTTGTGCTCCTGAGTGAAGGTTGTGGTTTTAGATTATTATTTATGATCAGAGAAGGTTACACGCTTAATAAACAGCAACATATTTAACAAATCTGAGGTAAATCAATGTGTTATTCCTCCTCATTGTGCTCACGAATAATAATTATATCAATATATAGAGGAACCCCTATTGAAATTATATTCTGATAAATATTGATAGTGTTTTATTGCCCAGCCCTTTGACCCATATCCTCTGACTTTGTTATTACTACACAACTTAAATAAAAAATTTGTATAAAGGACTAGTATAGAGGAGACTGGGGTAATGTTTGGGATTCATTATTATTATTATAAGTAGTAGTAGTAGTGGTAGTATTACTGTACAATTTTTAAAAAAGTCATTAAAATACACACCCCATGTTGGGTGTTTTAATATTTTAAAGACTTTACTTCCCTTTAATCAACAAAATAAAGTATGCTACTTGTATTGTTGTCATGTGAAGAAGACTAATATCAATATATGATCACATGATTCTAATTAATAACAGTAACAGGTATCGCTTCAGTGTAAAAGGACGTTTCCTCTTTAACTACGTGCAGCTGAACGTAGACAGGAAGTGAGCAGCAGCTGCAGCGTGCGTGGCGGATGACGTCACGCACTCGCTCCCGTTTGTTTATTTATATTGAGGCGTCGTCAACACAGAGGACGGACGCGTGTGTTCCGTGTGTTCGGTGCTCGGGACACATCGGGACACATCGGGACCAGGACCAGGACCATGGCGGACTCCGGTCCAGAGGCACCGGCGGACGGTGACGACCCGCCCAGTGCCAACCCCCCCCCGCTCATCACAGTGTCTGGTCTGCCCAGTGCCACCGCTGCAGGTAACACCGAGGACATGAGTCATCAGTCCTCACGAGACATCTGCATCATCTGCACATCTGGACCCTGTGTGTGTGTGTGTGTGTGTGTGTGTGTGTGTGTGTGTGTGTGTGTGTGTGTGTGTGTGTGTGTGTGTGTGTGTGTGTGTGTGTGTGTGTGTGTGTGTGTGTACTCGTACTCGTCTTTTACCTTATTAGGACCTTTTTCACTGACCTTGTCGGGACCAGTAGACCTCATAGGGGCTGTAGCACCTAATAAGACTGTGTGTGTGTGTGGTCTAGGTATTAGTCATGTTGTGAGGACCGTTATCTGTTTACACACTCACATTACGGGGACTTGTCTTCCTTATGGGGACAAAAAGTAAGTCCCTGTAACGTAAATCATTGAATGTTATTGGTTAGGGTTAGGCAAGTAGTTACCATGGTTAAGGTTAGAGTAAGTCTCCTGGAAATCAAGTGAAGTGGATGTGATGTCCTCTGAAGTCATGGAGACAGGACTGTGTGTGTTTGTTTGTGTTTGTGTAATGAGGTGTGGTCCCATAGATCCAGTAAACATCTAAACTTCCAGCAGTGTAATATGGTTACCGTGGTTACCGTAGCATTTTGCCATTAATAACACTGTTATGATTGATTGATCTAACAAGACGAGCTGTATATATGTTTTTTTTTTTAAACTCAGTAATAGCAACACATGTAAAATAATAATTATAATGTTAAAAACACTATATCCGTGCATTGGAAGCTGCTTGGTTACTGTGCACACCCCTTGTCGGTGCCGGCAGAAACATCAGGAACACATCCACTGCAGAATTACTGTTTGGTCCGTGTGACTTTGTCTATCCAGTCTCCACTCTGCAGCGGAGGCACCTGAAATATCTGTTTGAAAGCATCCAATGGAACACATTAATTATTTAGCGTACATCCACTTCTGTGTGCATGATATCTGATTATTGGATTATTATTATCAGGCGTTAGGATTGTGATGCCTCGATGTGTGTCCTCATCAGGCCGTAACCTGAAGGAATGGCTTCAGGAGCAGTTTTGCGACAAACCTCTGGAGCAGGACGACATGCGGCTGCACAACGCCGCCTACGTGGGAGATTTGGACACGCTGAGGAACCTGCTGCAGGAAGACGACTTCAGACGGTGAGGACGAGTTGTGCGTAAGGAGGAGGACTTCAGGAGGACACACACACACACACACATCTGCGGTGTTTGTCTCGGTGTGCGTGTGACTCCAGCAGAAGTCGTAGCTCCTCGTCCAGTGCGCTCATGTGTGGCAGCGAAGTGGTTTGTGGTTTCAGCGCCGTGTGGGTTTCTGCTCAGCATGTTTGCTGAGTGATGGCTGGAGTAGACACACACGCTGAAGAGTATGTCCTTACACATCCACACCACAACAGTCTTAATATACTGTACGTGCATAACGCGGGCCACATGTTGGGTGCTGTTGGCTTCATCACTTTGTTCTAATGGTGGGTTCCTCACTGCTTTTAGACTGTGGCCACAGCAGACACACAAACATGAGCACTCCCCCCCCGACTGTCCACATATAGAGACACTGGAACCTGCAGAGTCAGAGCCCGGATCAGCTCAGTGCCACAAACACACCTTGCAGTGGCCGGCCCACTTTTAACCTCATCCCCACAGTGGTTGTGTGCAGCAATCACACTTGCTTTCTATCTCCACACACACCCAACCCATTATTACTGGTTGAGACTAAAGTTCATATCTCTTACACAAGGTTTACACTGAGCTGTAAAACGGTTTTACTTCAATGGGTTTTCCCTGAACCGCCTTTCTCATGTTGACCAAAGTTCTTGAAAGTCATTTATTCTATCACGTAATTTTGGTAAATAAACAATTCTAGTTTTAAAGCGCATGTCTCACTCAGTGGTAAATTCAAGGTGCTATATAAAACACTTTCCAAGCAAAATAAAAGAGATACAAGAAAGAAATAGGATGAATCTGTATAAGAAATAATTTGAAGGAGACAAATAATACAAGTAAAATAAAAATAGAATAAAATACAATGATGGTATCATCTTGTAAAATAGTTCAGTCGAATGCACAAAGTTTTTCAATCTGGATTTAAAAGCTGCAACCATCCTAAAACCATCAGGCAGTTGGTTCCAGTGCTGGTGACTCAAAGCTGCTTCTCTATGTTCAGACCAAACACCAGTGAGCTCAAAGGTCTCACAGGGTTATATCGCAGTTATGCACTTAGCATATATGTTGTGTATTTGTGGACGCTCCATGAAAAAATTTGAAAGTCAGCAGTAAAACTTTCAAATCAACCCTGTGACAGCCAGTGTAGGAATTTAAGAACAGATTTTGAAATTGTTTTCTTTGTGTGGTTTTAAATGTGTAAGTGTGACAACTGTAATTTGTTGGATCTAGTTCTACAGCTAATAACCACGCCCGTCTGTCCCTGCCAGGCGCATCAATGAGAAGTCCGTGTGGTGTTGCGGCTGTCTGCCCTGCACTCCTCTGCGGATCGCAGCCACAGCAGGACACGCCGCCTGCGTGGCCTATCTGATCGCCCAGGGAGCCGAGGTGGACCTGGTTGACGTCAAAGGCCAAACGGCGCTCTACGTAGGCGTGGTTAACGGCCACCTGGAGTGCGTCCGGATCCTCCTCGAGGCCGGAGCGGATCCCAACGGAAGCCGGCACCACCGCAGCACCCCCCTGTACCACGCTGCGCGGGTGGGAAGGCTGGACATTCTGAAGGAGCTCATCCGGTGAGGACTTGGTGATTTAAATCTACAACAGAACATATACATGTCTTATTCTTACCTCTCGTAAACAGGTTGCATGAGAAGAGTTTACACATAATACTGGTAAATAAAATATAATTTATCTCAGTGAGTCTTGTGTTATCTTGTGTCTTGTTTAAAAACAAGTTGTGAAACTATATCCATGGTTCTCCCTCTGTCCAGGTTCAATGCTGATGTAGACATGGACCACCAGCTGAGCCCCCGGCTCCTCTTAAGCGCCCGCACCCTCAACACCTTGGTGGTGTGTCCCCTCTACATCAGCGCTGCCTACCACCACCTCCACTGTTTCCAGCTGCTGCTCCAGGCCGGCGCGCAGCCCGACTTCAACTACAACGGGCCTGTCTGCCACGAGGCTCTGACCCGTGGCCTGGCCTCCTGCCTGCTGGACGCCGTGCTGCGTCACGGGTGCGAGGTGGCCTTCATCCACCTGCTGCTGGACCACGGGGCCAACCCGGCTCTGGTGCCCTGGGATGAGTCAGCGCTGGAGGCTCCTAACCGAAGGAAGGTGGATCCTGAGGCCCTCGGGATCTTCCTGGAGGCGAGGAGTGAGTAAAGAAATGTGTGGGGGGGGAGAATTGGGAATTGTTCAAGGAAGGGGTTAGTCAGATTGTGATGCAGGAGAAATCGCACCGATCTGTTTTTATTTTAAATAGATTTTCAATTGTCAGAACAATACAGGGTAATTTGTTGTTTGTGATCAGGAGGAGCTCACATTAGTAACAACAATCAAAAACAGCTTCACACTGAGATAATTACATGATAATATGAAAGAAGAAATACCCTGTTATCACAGTGCAGCTGCTAAGGAGCTCCGCCCCTTTGCCTCCTCTCTTGTCAGGACGCCCTCGCCGGCTGACGCACTTGTGTCGGATCAGGATCCGGAGAGCGATGGGCAAGAGTCGCCTTGTCCACATACCTTCGTTACCCCTGCCAGGCCCCATCCAGAACTTCCTGCTTCACCGAAACTGACACCGCGCAGCTTCTCGTCTTCGACATCCAACACCATAAAAAAAAACAATCAATCTCAACGACAAGACACACGGATGCGAAACCCCTAATTATTCTCTAATAATAAACTGCTCTTAATATTATTTCTCAAACACTTCTGTTCCTGATCCTGTGATAATTTCATGGAATGCTTCCTAACTTGCTGAAGAAGCCTCGCTGTGTCCTGTATTGTGGAAAATGTGTGTGTATCCTAAATGTTTACCAGGGAAATGTCATGGTCGTGCTTTTCGTGTGTTTCAGCTCATTTACCACAGAGAGAATGTCATTTGTTCTGCTATTAAAACCTGCCATGTAATAGATATCCAGTTAAGAGGCAGAGGAACACGGATCCAGCTCATTTATCTGCAGTAAACGCAGAATTTAAACCTTTTACCAACTCTCAGCCCGAGTGCAACCCATCAATTTCAGTAGCCAGCGTTATCATTTAGCTTCTTTTGATGCATTAACCACATGGATTGGTTTGACAACGTAAGGGCTGGAGCATGCAAACTTCTAACTGTATAAACTGTGTTTACATTGACTGCAGGGGGGGTTGGTGATGGAGTATTTTTTTGTTTTTTGCCATATGCCTTAAGCTTGAGTTTTGGAAAATTGACTTTGAGATTGAACAAACCAAGATACCAATGATAAACCAGAGAAATAATGTAATTATGAACCTTAAATAAGCTGTTTGAGGTTCTGGATCCCGACCAAAACTAAAGAAGCAAGTTTACAGTCTGGGTCTGAATGTTAATGTGCGTGTTACCATCAAAAGCTTTCTAGGAAACTAGTGTTAAAGCACTTTTCAGGAAACTCCCTCTGTTGACGCTCACAATCTGTTGAAAAGTTAAATGTATTTCTAATGAATAGGTTTGTATTAATGGAAAGGACGTTGCCCTTCATGTGAGACTGTTTCTCACCTGCTCTCTGTTATCTGAGCTCTTTTTGTCCGTCCATTTTGCTTTGTATATCCCGTCTTTATTTCCATATGAAATGTGAATACTTCTACATTCTCTCCTGTGTGTTAATTGTTTAAAACCATGTGGGTGGGCTGATGCGCCACCGGAGATTCCTCGAAAGTAAAGGTCACTTTCCGTGCTTCCTGTTCTGTTGGCCATCTCCTGAAATCCACATGAGCTCCTCCTTTACTCACAACCCGTTCCAAGATCTGCTCTAGTCCATAATATCCCTGTTAATGTCCTGGATAGACTCTGGAGTTTAGGTTTGGTAGAGAAAAGATCCCCTCCATCAATATCAGGTCATTAAGAACTGAACCATAACAGAAGCCCTGATCTGACCTGATCAGAGTCACATGACGCCTCTTCAACTCGTCCTTCTCACATGAGGGTCCCTCTGGAACACTGTCCGAGTTTCTATCTTGTAGGGGGGGGGGGGAAGAAGAGAACTTTAGTCTTAGCAGACCCGGACCACAACTTTGCTGCATCATTATTTACCACTTTTAAATGATGCTAGAATGTCTTAATATAATTTCTATATGAGAGTCAGTCTAGCAATATTAATCAACTGAAAATTAAACGGGAGGGAGTTAAACACTTTGTTTGTTGGTCTAGAGTTTCTGGCCCAAGTGACCTCGACATTTCACTTGTGTGTTTTGTTGCCACACAAGCAGAGTGACACCGTCAATAAGGTTTTATAGTGAAATGTCACAAAATGATTTGTTAAGTCTACGTGGTTTTGTCATTTGGTTCAAATACTGCAACTATGTGCACCATCAGGATGAAGTGATGAACTAATAGTAGTTACGTGACTCGATGACATGTTGCACTATGCTTTGTTTTCATTGTGTTACATCTATCGTCCTGGATATGGGAGTTCAGTTCAACACACAATCATCCAAACCCCGTCCCATGAAGCAAACAACAGTGCGACACAAAGCAGTACACATATCACTATAATAATAATAATAATAATAGCGACACAAACAATCCAGTACATCTCACAAACATGAAACGTTGACAGACTGGGCTCCTAGTGGCCTCCTGTCTTATTCAGTGCTGCCATGGCTGCAGGCACCAGGCGTCTGTGGAATCAGACCCTGTTGCACCTGTCCTGATGGCTTCATGTTGCAGTGGCAGTGGAATTGGTGGATGACGTCATGCGCTGTTGAGGTTGGGATGCATGTTATGGCCTTAAGAGTTGAGTTGGGTTGGGTTTGTGAAGAACTCATGGCGGTAAATTGAAGTTTGAATCCAGCTGGAGGCTTATCACCCACTTAGCAAACTAAACTGATCATTAAACTGGTTGACAGAGCAAAAATATCTACTTCCTCTCTTGTGCCTGCAGCCTTGCTTTGTCTGATTCTCCCTATTTATCCCAGAACTTGTGATGGGGTGCTCCAAAGGAAGTAATAAAATTAAACACAATAATGATGAAGCTCTGGATGGGGTCATTTATTATTGTTGTTTCGCTGATAATGAAGCCAAGATAATGATGGTTGAGAAAACCACAATTTTGGTGAAAACCCAACTGGCCCAGTGGAAAAAGCGGAGCCTGGGAACCCTGAGTGGAAGCAGCAGGGAGCACGGCACCAGGGGCAGATGAGGACTCTCGGTTCAAAAAGGCTCTGGCAGAGACCTGAGAAGATGCACTGGGACGCTTTCTGCAAACGCCTGGGGCAGAATGAAAACAAGGTTTTCTATCAGGACAGTAAAACGTTTGTGTGGGCTTGTGCACAGAGACTGTCACACGAGGGCTCTAGATGGCACTGTCCTCCTTTCAAGCATGGCAGACATGTCAGTGTCCTCCAGTATCCTCTCCTTCCCTTTCTCTGTCTTGCGTTTTTATTCCTCATTTTTCGTCATTTGGCCTTTGTCGTCCCATTTCTTTTCTTTTCTCCCGTCTCCCCGCCAGCCTCTCCTCAGTTTGGTTAGAGAGGATTCAGCTGTGGACCTCAGCGTGTGTCCTCAAGAGCCTCATCCCTTCACATGTCATTAAAGCCACTCTTTCATTAGCAGAGCACACAGAGGAACACAGAGCGAGCTTCTTCGCAACGGCCCATGAGTGAAGCGGAGGTTTGGACAGTTCGGTGAACCGCTATCTTCCTGTGGGGAGTTTCCACTGCCACAGGCTTCTCTTTCAAGTCAAACTTATTTTATGTTACAGTGCATTTAGAGAAGCAACCTCCTATGTTTGTTGTGGACAGATTTTTATGAAGATATTGCAAGAGAATGTACATAGAGAATTTTATTCCAAAGTGAAAACTCCTGATTTAAAGACACTTTTCCTTTTTCAAAGCACATGAACTTCACCCTCACTGTCTCGGCCTTCAACACGAGGATATGATGTTTTATTGGTGAATGCTTTGCAGCTGGAAACTCCAGCATTAACATAATTCAAACACTGAAGCTGCTTTCTCTGCTCTTGGGGAGAAAACGGTTTTGTTTCCTCAGAGGAGCACTGCGAAGCCTGGAAAAAAAGCTGAATGGTGTTTCTCATTCCTCAGTTTATTTGGACCACAAACTGCAATCAAAGGTCTGAGCAACCTCTGCTAATACCACCGCAGTGTTCCGCCTCAACTGGGGACCAGCGTGCAAGAGGGACGTTAAACGCTGCGCCGCTCGCTTCACAAGGGCCACCGCAGCTTTCAGACCAGGATGAAGCTTGTTTCCATGGATGTGGTGTTTTCGTATAAACTTGTCTCGGTGTGTGCGTGCTTGTTAGTCTCACGAAGGTGTTAGTGGTGTTTGTTTGATAGATGTTAAAGCCCCGTGTCAGTAAAAGACATCATGTGTTTGTTTAGATGAAAACTCACCTGTAAGTTGTTATAGTTCCACCACAATCACATGGTGTCTATACCTCTTTATCAGACCGCCTGCTCTCCTGCACTTGTGCTGGCAAGTAGCCTGTTTGGTAATTGCCACGCACTTTAATTTGAATGAGCTCATTCCTGAGGCCTTCAGGAACTACATCACTGTGTGTTTACCACTGCTGCAAACGCACACATTGACACACGGACACGCACACACACACACACTCAGGTATTGTGCTTCTGACCCAGTGCAATCTTGGCCTGATCAGCCTCAAGCTTCATTCTCTCGCATTGTTGCCGCACAGCGAGGGTGAAATTAGTCCAAACACAGAGCAGCTTAACGTGACTCACAGAGATCACATGAGAGTTGGTCGTCCTCAGGTCCAAGAAAAGCAGCCTTTTCCGCTTGAGCTCATGACATATCGACAGCACAGGAAAGCTTGGGTGTTGGCGAACGAGCGCGTAAATATTGATCATTTTCCCCCTCTCGTGTCACGCTGTTACCCCGGCACATGTGGATTACAACTGCACGTCCGGAAGCACTTTTCCTCCATTAAGGCCGTGTTGCTCTATAAAGCAACTCAGTCAGTGCTCCGGTGCAACACTGGGCAGGGAATTCCTCCAGCTTTATTGATATAATTAAGGAGTGCATGGGTTTGGGAAATATTGGAAGAATCTTTGCTTTTTAAAACGTGTGTTTTAATTAAAAACCTCAGAGGGACGTAATGAGTCTTAATTTGACTGTTTTCCAAAGGAGCCGGTAGTCATGAAATGTGGCAGGGGCAGGAAGGATGTGAAGTGATTGCTTCTGTAATTACTGTCACAGTCTGTAACTTTGACTCTTGTACTTAATTAGTTCCCTCTCATTTGAGTGATGTTTTTGTATTACGTGCGTAGTCCACTGTGCCTTGTATGGTTTGCTTTTGAACAACAATGAGCCCGAAAGCAGCTGTTCTCAGTGTGAAGTTTGAACACACAGAAAAATGACATATTGCTTTATCCATATACACTCGTTAGTGGTGATGATCGGAAATGAGCAGTGGAGATATATGTGTGGAGAGCAGACCCAGTACAATCGAGGAGATGAAGGACTGTGAGGAACAGTGGATGACCAGGTCAAACCCTGGAGACAAACCTGCACCAGGAAGAGGAACAGAAAGAGGAATCCAGCACCAAGACACGTTCCCTCGTGGAGAAAGTCAAAGAGGACCTCACAAATAATGACAACAGGTCAAATACACAGCAAGACAATTACACTTAACAACAAAGAATCACATTTATTATTCATTTATAGACAAATATATGTGTCTACATGTCAAAACATGTCCACACTCTCCTCCTAATTCACATATACTTATATTTATACTTTTAACATTAAATTAAGATCTATTCTTACTTTCTTAAGTCTCACACTTCATTTATCAGTGACGTGTGTGTGTGTGTGTGTGTGTGCGTGTGCGTGTGCGTGCGTGTGCGTGCGTGTGCGTGTGCGCGTGCGCAATGTCCATGACACTGAAGATTAAAGACAAACTGAGACAATCCGAAGCCAAAAGAAAACATAACAGATTAAATTGGCACAAAGCATCCGTCACCATATAAGCACATCTACATTCAGACCGAGGACGTTCTTTGTTGTTGCAAATCAGTGTCTACAATTAAAAAAATGTGCTTGTTTAAACATGATATGTGCATCACAGTAATATGCTTTATAGAAAATGAAAAACCAACTCGCTGTTTCTCTGCCACATATCAAAGCTGAACGTTTAGGGACAGAACCGTTGTTTTGTTTGTGCTCTGTGTATCTGAGTTGAGGAGCTTGGGGATCATTTAATGGCAGCATGACAATGTCCATTAGGCCAAACTACCCATGTTTAATTGCTTCCGCAGAGCCCGAGTGCTCATGGGAAGGTTTTCCCCCACTGAGGAGTGAGAGGGGGGGGTGTCTTGGATGGGGAACAAAGCCGTGGAGCTGTCGTGGACGGCAGGGTTTGAGGGACTGTGGGTTGGATGTAGGGGTGGGTGGGTTGAGGGGTCTCCTCCCCCTCGTCCTCCTCATCTTCCTTCCCTCCCCCCCCCCCCCCCCACAAAATTAACCAGCAACTATTGGGCAGCTTCCCAAACCGCCGTCTGACAACAACATGGGTGAGAAGAAACCCCAGTTAAACAGAAGAGAGGAGGAGAGGAAGAGAGTCATTCGATGGCCACCACTGTGGGAATGTTGGAAACTGTGCTTTCCTGAGGCCTTGGGAATCCCACACCAGAGCTGGAACCTGCGGGCATGGAAAACGGGGCCGGCCTCCCACGAGAGCGGAGATGTCAGATGGAGAACAACATCATTTGATCACTTGGTGTGCGGGAGCTGGCAGTGACGCACTTTCTCTACTGTGCACAGTGGGGGGGGGGGGGGGACAGAACCTAACATTGAACTGATACAAAACTACAGACAAAGGATTTGTTTTTTGCGTGTGCGGTGCAGAGGTGCTCTCCATCAAATTAGCTGCAGAAGACAGATTCCCCAGACTCAAGGTGTGCCGATTTAGTTCAGCTGCAAATTTCTCTGGTAGCGTTCACCCGAGCATGTGGAAGTGATGAGGGCCTTTACCTGGGACCTGATTCTGAGGAACACAGGTTCTAATGTTCTGTGATTAATCAAATTAACACAAATCTCTGAGCAAAACGTAACTCATGTGTTGTATTTTATGTGCACTTTAATTACTCAAGCCCCTTTTCCACTGGTCAAAAAACCCACTATCATCCACTAACATCTGGCTTTTGTCTGCAATGGGAACGGATACAATCAGTATTTGATCCTGGGTCAAATGACTCTGCAGTAGACTCAAGTTTTTATCAGCTCTGGCTCTGATTGGCCGTGATGGAAACATGGCACCAGGGTAAACATGCTAATTTCTTCATCTTTGTTTTTTTTTGCCTAGAAGCTGGTGCTGCAGCTTTTCTGGTGCGACTTTCTTATCGTGCAAGATGCAAGACAGCGAGTTGAGGGATCCTCCCAATTCCCCAAACTCCTCTCCTGGCAAATAGCAAGGAATCAATCGCCCTTTTTTTTGTGAGTTTACCCAAAACCTGCGTATATTTGCTAATTAGGCTGTAAAAGAGATCTAATATTACAAAATGCAGAGTGGGAGGAACGAGGGGGTCATTTGGGCCTCACCTGGATTGTCTGTTTTTGGAAAGTTAAAAAAATGTTGGACGTAGTTCAGTCAGAAAGGGGGTTTCAGACCCTGTTAGAAGATCGGACCAGGACTGATGCTTTTACTCTGCTGGCCTGAGATCAGATTCCTTCTTTTATTCTCTATTGCCTCAGGGCCATGTGCACCTGTCTCTGTCTCATTCACCCTCTTTGCCAATTGAGATACTGGATACTGGAGTCACTGGAGCTTTTCAAATCTACAAATGACTGGACTTAGTGCTAATATCACAGAGATAAAGCTGAGAAAACATCATTATAGGCATTTGGGAATATTTTCAATACATTCTTTAAGAAAAACAACTAAATAATGATCAAACAAATGGGCTCATAAAACTGCATTTGAAGTGAAAAGAGAGTTTTCAATCTCAAAATCCTCCCTGAAAATCAACCAGTGAAAACCAAACATTGGAAACCATTTGAAAAATGTACAAATGGTAACGTAATGCTGAAGCTCGGACACAAGCCTGCATATGTGCATGTGTGTCTCCGTGTACAGGTTCAGCTGCGAGGCCTCAGTGCAACACCACATCAAATCAACCATTTCCTCCAGTGATGCTCAGATCCCAGATCTGCTGGAAAGAGCAGGAAGAGTTAAAAAGACATTTAGGGAAAATAGTTCAAAGTAAGAAATAAAAAACATAAAGTCTGGATTTACTTAAATATGTGAAATATTCTTTATGTGGTATGAGACGTCTTATCTGGTGTGTAGCTGTGTGTGTGTGTGTGTGTGTGTGTGTGTGTGTCTGTGTGTCTGTGTGTCTGTGTGTGTGTACTGTCATGTCAAATACAATGAAACAGCGTTTTAAATTCCACAGACTCACACACATTCAGTAACTTTAGATTCTCTGCAAACATTCGTCAAACTTTCAATGCATTTCCTCCAAATGTTCCTTATGGGATTCATTATTGCACAAGGTTAAAAAAAACAACTTGCATTAAACTAATTGACGCTGCTACTTATTGAACAGAGTCAGTTTGGTGCACCAGGTTTTAACTCTGCACACACACAGACTGGGCTGCACGACCCACACCCATCATTGCAGATCCCAGTAACAAGGTCTTGATCCATTCTGGCCGTATTTAGCTCTTGATATAGATACACAATGATTTAATGTGCACTGGGAATAAAGCGTGTAGGGATGAGTGCAGCATTGCGTGACCGTGAAGCCAACATCCTGTCCTCAGTAAATTCCATGGAGGAGCGTGCAGCTCTTTTGGTTTCCGATGCTTTTTCTAGAGTCCCAGCAGCGAGTGAGGAGTGTTGTGTGTGAGTGTGTGTCTGTGTGTGTGTGTGTAAGAGTGAAGAAAAGAGCCAGTTGATTTATGTTTTTTAGAGGTTCTCTTTTGTACTGTGACATTCCACTGAGACTAAAAGTAAGAAGCTCTTTGAGAATTTGGCATTAAGGGGAAGGCAGGGCTGGTGTTTTTACTGACACACAGGGACTGATGGAATCAATCCAAGCTGCTGTTAAACCAGGGTTTGTCTGCACTGCTACTCAGATCTGATGTTCCTATAAAGGTGGACGTGTGGAAGCATTGTGACACATCACATGTGTCTGAATTAGGCTCAAAAACATCTTCTAAAAGCAAATTTCAGTCGCCGACACCTAATATTAAAAATAAAATCAAGTCTCTAGACCACTGCTAATTAATGTATGGTGTAATTCATGGTATTGATCAATTAGCGCGTATCAGATTAAATGAGAAAAACATGTCGGCTACATGTGTAAATTAATATCTTTATGATGTTGGGACTTTTCAGTCTTGCAATGTTAAGGAACACATCAAAATCCTTTCCAGTGATAACATATGTGATGAGAATGCAACTAGTAAACGAGGTAAATGAGGAGACATGAATATCTTTGATGGGATGATGAGACACTAAAAGTTTTGAATCCTCAGTTCCTCTAAAGAAAGATTGACACAATAGATCCGACTCTCTCTCTGATTACTGGCTTCGACAAGCAGAACTGCTCCTGCTCTGCTCCTCTCTGCAGTTATCTGTGATGGGTCCTCTCCTGTGGTCTGAGAGCCAGGCAGCCATTAGCACAGCCCGTCTCTTTAATCAATCCACCGGAGGAGGAACCGAAGGACGCTCTGCCGACCGCAGTACGCCTCCCCTCTTATTTTCTCACCCACTGGCACGCCCGCCCTGTGGAGGAGTCGTGAGGTCGGTGAAAGCCTCAGAGTCAGTGACAGGTGGACAGGTGCTACTTCAAGAGCACAAGTGGCAGCTGGGGGACATGTGGCGGCTGTGCAGCTAAAAATATGAAAGGAGCCATCTCCAGCGCAAACAGAAAAAAGTCGGTGGATGAAAATATAGATATATGTGCTGTGGTCATGTGAGTAAACAACACTTGCGTTTGTGATCTTTCCATTACAATGTTTTTGCATTAACTTGTACCCTGTGATTTCTTTGGGTGGACATCTGGTGTCAGCCCTCCTGGGAAATCCCTGGTTGTGGATGCATTCTCTTGTGAAACATTAAATTGCTTTTCAGGCTTATTACACAACAACAAGTTGACAAAAAGCCAATGGAAAATAGACTAGAAAATTAAATAATAAATAAAACCTGTGTGCAAATGAAAATAGCAGAATGCATGAGAGGAATGAATCAAATAAACGTTCTTATGAAGCCAATGGACCTAAAAAGGAACATAACATATGACGCAATGGTTCAGAAGTCCCAACTGGCCAAACACTAAGTAACTGTTTTCAGTCACAATTAAATAGCCTTACTTTATTCACTGGGCTTGTCTTCCTCACGGCCCTGCAGCCTCCATGATAGACCCTCACCTCAGTGCCAGAGGTTAAAATATCCACAGCAAATGTTTAGATGAGTGAAGAGTGAACAAAGATGTGGAGCCGTGCAAACTCAGCTGTTGCTGCGTCACTGTCACGATCTGAGTCCTGATGCACCTTTAGTCCACATGATGATTTCGTCCCTGGCTTAAAAGAAAAATAATCCAGAAAATACCAGTTAAATGACATGTCATTTAAAATGTCTTATTTCATATCTTTAGTTGTTATCTTTGCCTATTAAATATGGACTTAATAGTGGGGGAAAATCTGACATTGACAAAACAAAATAAAAATGTCATGTTTACTTTGATAACTGATCAAGTCTGCGTCTTTGTCGGCAGAGGGAGGAAGGAAACAGTCCATATAAACATTTCAGATTCAGATCCTGTTTTTATTTGTCACAGCTCACGTCCACATTCTGTGGCAACAGCCGCCAAATGTCTGGGATGAAATGCTCCGATGTGTTTGCATGCACCGGGGAAGTTGCTGAGAGTGTGTGTGTGTGAGTACAGTCTGTGTGTACGTCTATGCACATTGTTTGTCGGAGCTTGACTGTGTGATTTGTTTGTGCATGTGTGTGTATTTGTGTGCATGCAACGTGGCGAGCTCTTTTTCTTCCTGCCACTGTGTTTGATGGACAGTAGTGTGTGTATGCACTCTATACTGTATGTGACTGCGTGTGTGTACTTGTGTGTGTGTGTGTGTTTACTCCGTCAAATGTGTCCCACATGTGGATGCAGGCTGAAGCCCATACACACTTCCTCCCCTCCACTGATGTCGGCCCCCACCACACTCGAGAGAAACGCTGTTTGCCCCAGTGCTTGTGTTTGGCATTTTAAAATGACTGCCGTTCCAGATGGACGATATTTTTCACACAGATATAATTACACTAAGTTATTTGTTCACAGCACCGAGGACGTGATGAAAGCCCTGCGTGAGTTTTTGCTTGTGCTAATGAGTTGCAATGGATTCTCATTAACTTTTTTATTTCAAAAGTTAATCACACTTCTGCACATCTGCACTGGTATTACAGTAATTTGCACAAGTCCATAAAATTGATGTAATTTTGTAGGCCCCTGTAATCCTGATTGGAGATGTTTGGCAGTGAATATGAGTTGTAATATGAATGTTAATAAATATGTCACTCTTTGTGAGTAATGGTTAAGTAAGAAATTAGTTATGCACAATAAATATATGCAATAACAAACAAAATCTAATTGTAACAAAATAGATCAAACTTAAATGGATAAAATGTCACATGCATAAGAGATAATTTATTTTATGATTTGGAACAAATTCACCACATGCAAACTCACTTCTAAATACGAAACAAGTACATGTAGTAAATATATTATAGTAAAGTCCTCACAAATAAAAAAGAACAACAAAAACAAAATGTAATTCTTCACAACACCAGAGAGAAAAAATTGCTTTTTTTGGGGAGAAAAAAAAAAAGAAGCTCTACACCGCATAACATGGCAAAACAGCCATAATCACTCACCATGGCTGTAAAACCTCATCTAGCTGCGGCTTCGTCTTTTATATTTACTGCCCTGTCTCCGTGTATTCCAGTCTGCTTCACCAGAGAAGGAATCAAGCAACCACCTCAATGCAGCAAACATGTTTGGGGTCTCTGTCGACAACACGCTCATCTTAATGTCCGCAGGGCCCCTCTGTACGGAGAGAGTTTCTCAGAGTCACGACCGCGGCCTCTCACATGTAGGAAGTGATTAAGGCCCTGAGTTGTTCTGAGTCTGGAGGCGCACAGTTGATCACAGGGATGCTGTCACTGGAATCCTTTTTTCTGTGTTTGCACCAACAACAATAAACTTCTAACAAACTTTATGTAAATCACATCTTTCAAAACACAAGGTTCTATAGATGTGGAAAAGGAAAAATCATATCGCCTCACTACAAGTTGGACAACTCATATCTCATCTTTTTACCCATAGACCAGTGCAGACACAAGCCCAATTTAAATCAGTGAACCATGGCACTGAATGGTCCAGTGCTTCTGTGTCGTATAGTGTAGTCACATGAAAGGCTCAGAAAGCAGCAGGTGAGTTATATAAATATATATATATATATATATATATATATTTATTTATATATATCCCTAATCCTTCTCCTCAGACTTTCCTCCCTGTGTCCATAAAGAACATCTAATTCAACATCTGTAAGAACTATGTTCAAAGAGACATACACCAACTTCATAGATGGTCTTGCGGAGACACATTAAAAATGTAATAGCCCCTCGGGAGAAGAAAAGCAGTGCCCCAATACACACAGGAAGAATAAAAAAAAAGTCCTTTCCTGGCTTCCATGCACATGAGAATAAATATACACGATATACATGCATGATGTGACCCTGCATGTCAGGACCTACATACAACATGGATACACACACACACAGGACCCTGAAGTGGCTGCACTTTGAAAATAAGTCAGGAGCATGTACGCGCATAAAAATGTCAACAAGGAAAGTTTAAAACTCAAACAGGAGAAGGAACAGGTACACACACACACACACACACACACACACACAGGGTTGTGTAGCTATCCTTTTTTGGACATTGCATTGATTTCCATTCGCTGTTGGGAGCCTGACCAAAACCTTATCCCTCACCTTACCTAGGACTAAATACACACTCTCTCTCACACACACACACACACGCACACGCACACACGCACGCACGCACGCACGCACACACACACACACACACACACACACTACAGTAAATCACAAAACGTTATTTTCTTTTGCTTATTTATTGGTGTAGATGGTAAATTCATCAATCATAACATCAATCCCACCATTTGGATGTGAAAATGTGTTTCGTTGGAAAGGTTTTTAATCAAATAAAGTCACATTCCAAATAAATATTACACAAGTACATCAGCATATATTCTTGATGTATTCTGATGTCAAATACTTTGAGTTTAGTGCAGTAAAAAAGTTGGAAAGACAAAGAGAACAAAAAAAAGAGAGAAGGCAGAAAATGATTTTTGACTGTTGCCCTTGTGTCTCCTACAGGCCTCCTCCTTACCTCTTCCAGGGATCGACCTGAGCATCACTCACTCCTCCTCTCCTCTCCTCCCCTCTCCTCTCCTCTTCCTCTCCTCTCCTATCCTCTCCTCTCCTCTTCCTCTCCTCTCCTCTCCTCTCCTCTCCCTCTCCTCGCATCCCACCCTACGGCCTAATTCAAAGCATCTTGTGGGGCGACTGCATCGGAGAGAAGGATGTGGCTGAGGCAAATAAAAGAATCATAACAACAGGATCAAAGCGGTCCTGCAAATCTGTTCCTTCTGGACATGGCGGCTCTTGCGTGAGACAAAGGAAGTCAAAGACAAAGACAGACAGGGCGATGCGCAGAAAGGGAAGGAAGGGATCAAAGGGAAGAAGAAGAAGGGAACGAGGAGGTGAAGAAAGGCTGAGTCGTGAACTCGGTATCTCGTGGAGTGGGTCGCCGTCAGCGCGCGCTGCCGTTTGATTGATGCCCTGCTCGGATACTCTCACTCTTTTGAATGCTGATCACACCCACCCGGTTCTCTGTGCTTTCCATCACACAGCTGCATGAGGACTTATCCATAACTCTGAGCGGCCCCGCTGCCTTTTATATCCTTAACTTAATACTTCACATGTCAGTTTACTGGTCTTCTGTTTGATGGAGAGCTGGAAACAAGAGCAAACAAAGGAAACCCGCTGGCCCCCTCAAACATTCAGAATATGCTGCGATGCCAAATCTCCAGCATTTAATGTTGGTGCAGTGAGTTTATTTACATGTTTGTAACACAGATTCTGCACGTGATGGACGAGCTGTCTCACAATTACACATATTCCTGTTTTCCTCTGTTTTTTGTTAATTAGCACTTGTATTGAATTTGGATTCTCGACATGTCTTTTTGCTTTTTGGACACATTCTTGTGTGTCTGTACATGTTCGCATTTATAAGCAAGAAGCTCCAGCACTTCACTGTTTAACCCTCTGGAGGCTTGGTGCACGTCGTTGCTGACTTTTTTTGTATTGACTCTTTGTCGTAGTCTAGTACCCGCTGCTTCGCATTTGTCGTGTTGTGTGTACGTATGTTTTCAGTTTATGGGCTTTTGCTTGATACTCAAACGTGTTTAATTTACTGATAATTTTGTGCCCTTCATGTTTTCATGTATCTCCCCCATTCTGCATGCTGAACTGTCCTAAGGCAAGATACTGCACCCTAAATTGGTCCCGACGGTTGTGAGTGATGTGTGACAGAGAAAGTGCTGCACACAGATGCATGGTGAGAATGTGTGTGTGTACAATGCTACATTGTCTGTATTTATATGGAGTGTTTCTAGTCTTGATGGCCACACAAAGCTCTTTACACTACAGTTTTACCATTGACACATATGCTCACAAAGTGCATCTACGTGGCTCATAGCTGTGGCTCCAACCAGGTCGGCAGTTCGATCCCAGTCTTCCCCATCTGCATGCCGAAGTGTCCTTGGGCAAGAGGCTGAACCCCAAATTGCCCCTCATAGAAAAAGTGCTGCTAATAGATGGCAAACTGGACTGTAAAGTGCTTTGAGTGGTCATCAAGACTAGAAAAATCTTATGTTTATGAGCACTGACTTGAGGTAACTTTTCTAAGGCACCTGTTGTGTTCTAGTTTATCAAAGTGCACACATCTGGCTCTGAAGTAGGATTAAGTATTTGCGAAGGCAGGGAATTCATCATCACCCTCTTTGTTTAACGTTATCCACCTCATCTTTTACTTTACACTTCTCATGTCTCAGCCGCTCAGAAAGTCAAATCAGTGATACTGAATATAAGTGAGATGTTTGACTCAGTGTGTAGAATCAGCGGCTCATCACAGGAGGTTTCTGCTCTGAATCAGTTTGAATTGGTCACACTGATCATCAAACAGCACAAAGATCAGACGTTAAACACTCCAGCGTCATTTCCCTGAGCTCCTCGCTGTTTCACATCCCTCAGACTGAAACAGAGATTTCTACATCGACGAGCCAAAATCGGCACTTTGCACGAACTGCATATTTTGATCATGAGGCATCGATCCTCACAATCCACACGGTGCTGCTGTCATTTTACACTCAATTTACAATGTATGCTACAGCTCGGGAATCTGACATTAAAGAAGGAAGAAAATCATGGACAGGCAGAGGGCAAAATAAAATAAAAAGAACCAGCCTCACTGCTCACACTGGGCACTGTCGCCTGCACTGTTCGCTCTCGCTTTAAAAAAATAAAAAAAACATGAAAGAAAATCCGGATTTTGCTTGAAAAACCACAACATGACTAGTATCCCCACCCCACCCCCCTGCTTCCCCGGCATTGCAGCTCCCAAGAGGAAAGGAAAAATGTGGATTCTCAGAAGTATTACCCCCCCAAAAAAATATACACACTATGAACTAGAGTGAGAAATACATATTCCAGATCTCTCTTAAAAACCTTGTGTTTGGGTCCAGGCCCTTTTTTGTTTGACCCCGCTGAGCTTCCAGGGGGTCCAGAGGGATTGGCAGGTTTACAGTTATTGGGGGGGGTAAGCGGGGCTGTTGGGAGAGCGAGGGTGTTTGCTGTGTAAAGAACCACCTCCTGAAAGTCTCTCTGAAACAAAGAAAGGCGCTTTGTGACAGTTCGGTGGAAGCTTCCCAGTCACTGTATAGCCCTTTGTAATCACCACAAAAGAACATACCAGCAGACTAAGTCCATAACTCATCCGCACAAACAAACTCTGATGTTGGTAAATGAGGCCGAACTCCAACCCCTGAAGGGTGAGACTCGGCTTTTGCGGTGGAGCTTGATGAAGGCAAACAATGCAGCTGTGTGCCGGCGAGAGGACCGGGCGGGGGACGGAGAAGTGGCACGACGAGTCGTCCAAGACCGGCTTGAAACCCTCCAGTCGAGGCACCGTAGATGGGAAATTATACTGGTCATATCCCATCTGTGCCGCTGGGTATTTGTGTGATCACTTGAGGGTGATGACAAAAGACTGGGCTGACCTTTCGATAGAAAGCTGCTGGATGTTATTTTAGATCACTTGACTGATCGTAATCTGTTAACAATTATGACGCACGATCTCTATTTAAAAATCTGTCTATTGTCGGGGAAAAAAAACTTGTTTCTACATAAATTAATATTAAATTTAAGCACAATTGCTACAAAGACAGAAAAGAGCCTCTTTCCTGTAATTGTGTCATTAACCGCTCGCTGCTCTCACGCTGACACCGGAGTCTGGGTGGCCGACGTCGGTGCTCACTATGAATCTTTGCACTGGTGTTGTGAAAAACCCTGCGCGGTGAGACCCTCTAAACTTATCAGTGGATGGTTTGACGTGGCTGCCAGAGACCTCACAGACCGAACTTATAAGACGTGAGAAACACGGCGGCCTGAGGAAAAAACCCTCGGCCAAGGCCATCCATGACAGCTGGCATGCCACACGGCCTAAAACAATACACAAGCTGTCCCTCCTGACAGCCATCAGTACACACTCGTACAGTCACGGCAGGGGGAAGCACACACACGCTCGCCCTGACATCTCCAGACAGCGAAAAATAAACGGACAGATGGAAAAAGAAGATACATAATGAATACCAGTGGTCGGGGAGAAAGGAAAGCTGAGCTTCTTCTCCATCACACACAACAGCCATGTCTGCTCTGCTGGTGTCACTGTGTAAGATCCCAGCTCGCTCGTCTCAGACAACACTCTCGCGTGTGCACGCTCCGCGAGTGTCATTGGAGAGGGAGCGCCGGGACCATGAAAGCACTCGCCGCCGGTCATTAAAATACCTTTGAGAATATGGGATGCTTATCAAATAATATGAACCACATTGCTCCACTTTTCCCCCATGTGTAAACGGGGAGTGGATGTGGGGCTAGGGCAGATATCTCCACCTTTTCAAGTGCTCTTTGAAGTCTGGGGCCTTGAAACGAACGCCTGGGAAAGTGGAAAAAGTTTATACATAAGTACACTGGAGCGCTGGCTTCTGTAAAGGTCGTGACCTTAACTGTGTCTTACAGTTTTTCCTGTCTGAAAAAAAAACAAAGCCAGCAGAGTAGCTGGTGTGGGGAGAATTCAGCTAATGGAGGTAATGTATCTGTTCCTGTGTGAAAACAGCTGTGAACACCATTTGAAGCTAAAAAAGAAAGTTGACCGAATCTTCTTTCTTTTTCATTGTGCTTTAGTTTTGTTTTAGGCCACAATATGGCCAACATTTGGAAATCCCTGACCTTGAGGATCATCATCAGTTGCCCTGTAAAAATCACGGCCTCCTCATGAAACAAAGGGATGGACTCTCAGAAGAAGAGGATTTTTCCATCGCAGCCTTTTTTCCATGCATCAAATGTCCAGCTGATTTAACAAGGGGAGAATACCGGAACAGAGCGTCAGCGGAGACAGAGGAAGCTGCCAAAGTCACTTTGTCTAATTTTTGCCATGGTGCTGCTGCAGAGAATAATAATTAGGGTATTTTCCTTTTGTGACTTCAATTGAAAAATCCTTCAAAATCATGCATAGAGAGTTATATCGTATATAATACCTAGTTTGGCACGCAGGATGTGGAAGACTGCAATCAAACCGCTGAGTCAGGTAGTGTGCACAAGCTTAATCCTTTTAAAACCACAAAATGTAACTGTTATTCTATCTTTACATCCCAAAATGCTTGATTTGTGATGATTGCTTCTTGACTAATCCAGCTCCTCCTGTACAATCATCCCCTAGTTTCAGTTCGGAAAGCAGAAACTCTCTTTATGTTTAGGAATCGGCTTCGGAAACTGGAGCTATTGCGAGTTCTTGCGATTCTCACGAGTTCTGGCGAGCAGCAGTAACTAGGAGGAAGATATCAGAGGACATTTAGGCTAAAAACATGGTGTAGCTGGAACACTGTTTCTCCCTGAGACTCCTAAAGTGTTTTATGGACTCAAACACTTCACCCAACTCCTCCATCGGCATAGTGGTGAGTAGATAATGGGGGAATTGTCATTTTTAGGTGAACTATCCCTTTAAGAACTGGTTGAAATGGAGCACAGAGTTACTTAGTTGGTTAGTTCAGGTGAAGCACTGATGAGCTCCATGCTTCATTATCATTGGCTAATTGACAACCTACTGACTAACAATGTCCTGACATGTTCATACAGTGTAAACCTGACACCTGCTTGAAGTTCTGGATCATCATGGTGCTTTTCAGATGTCTTACTATTTTATCACCATTTGCAATAAATACTAAATACTATCATCTTACCCATAAACATACTGTCATAGAATTGTGCAGGTCACTGAGGAAACAGTGGATTCTGTCAATAACACAGTGAAATTAAGAAGTACGTCCCGTTACACAATATATTCCAAAAGGTGGTTTCCCAATAAGATTGTCCCCCCCTTGACATTTCTGCTCTGCACATCAGTGACTCTCTGTCTGTTGTTTGACTCAGGCTCCGCTCTGGATTGCTAAATCTGTGCACTTTAATCAGGTATTGAGTAAACAGGTCTGGGGTGCAGCAGCCCGACGCCGCTGTCTGTCTTTGACATTTCCCTCCTGACGCTCTCAGTCACCCCGCCTTGGAATTCCTCCTGCATAGCTCACACTCCTCTGCTTCGGGGCCAAGCCGGATTCCCCCGGGGCCCGTCTTCAGGAGGAAATTATTTTTCATTGCCCCCGAAACGCTGCGATCCTTCGCCAGTTTGGCCCGGTCCGCCTCGTGCGAGTCTCCAGGTTATAGAGGCCGAGCTTCCTCCTGCCCATGAGGGGGCAGCTGTGGGGTCCTCAGGGAAAGCAGTCCTCCAGGCTGGGCTCTCCAGTACAGTAGCAGCATCCAGCCTGTCGTCACTGCGTCCCTGCAGGATCTCCTGTCAAGCTCGGTGTGAGATGTGTTTCATTTTGAGCAGGAAACACTGCTCTTTTATTGTCAAACAAAGGTCTCATGTTTTATTGTTACACATCGTGGTTGGCTTTAGAGACTCGGAAACTCCAACCAAAAATGTTTCACTTCAAATAATGTGAAGTGACTGAAAATACATTTTTCCCGTTGCTGTGGCGTCCCGTATGAGCCACATTTAAAAAGTTTGTTTTGGAACCTTTTTTCGCTGTAGAGTGACTTATATTCTGTTTGATGTTACCCAATAATTGGGAGGTTCGGGTTCCCACTCTTTATTCACTGTGTGACTTTGGCCTGGAGAATGCAGTGACTCATCAAATTAGCTAGATGGCTCCAGTGTTTCAGGTGACTCAGCAGGAAATCCACTCACACCATTGATTACAAAGCTCATGTGTTTATGTTCAGAAATGGTTTGCTTCATTTTCACCCAGAGACTCAGAATTGAATGTTTCCAAGAGGACGAGAGTGAGCAGAGCGACGGGGGAGACGAGGGGCTGAGTGGAGCCTCTGTCACTCAGAGAGATGGTTAGAATTAAATACAACAATATTGTACAATATTTAGTGCTCAGACTTAAAGAAAACTTGCCCAGAAAGGGAACTACAGATTTTCTGAAGGAATAGTTTGATATTTTGTTTAATATACAACATTCGTTCGAGTTAGATCATATCAGAGAATTTCTTCAATCACACCCAGGGAACATTTGGTCTTCAATACAGTTGCTCATTCAAGAATATAAATATAAATATAAAGACCTTTAAAATTATACAGTTATAATTAGAAATAGAAATACAAAACATGAAAAAGAAGTGTGAAAAAATAAGAAGTATGGGTTCAGCAAGAAACAGAAGAAGAACGTGTAAGATATTGATGAGAACGTTATAAAATAATAATAAACTAACAAGCTTGAGCCAAACCACCCTGTCGCTTTTACACTTAGAATTTCTTTCTTTCTGTAGTTGCTGTGAAGAGTCAGACTGTGAATCCTCTGTGAGAGAGAGATGAAGGATCCACTGTAAGAAGAGTTCACTGAGGAAATGAGGCTGGTTGAGCTTCCTCCTCCATCTCCACCGGAGAAGAAGCCTTGAATCATCCTGTGTCTTTCCTCCTTTACCGTTTGATTCCTTACTTTTGATTTCCACCGTCTTCGTCTTTTTTACTCTTTCCTCCCTGCCCCCCCTTTTCCCCGTCCAACTGTGGCAGGCAGAAATACAATGAATCATTGATTCTCGCGGATGCATTTTCCAGCTCCTGGGAATCTAATTTCCTGTTTCTGCTCCTGTCAACTGATTGGTGTTTATGTTAAACAATCTGTTTCTTATAACCTTTTTCATTTTACGGTCTTTATTCCCTCTCTCCTCCACATTCTCTGTCTCTTTTTCATGTTTGCTCGCCATTGTCTATACGAAATGGTCCAAAATTAGGCCGACTCAAGGATAAAAGGGTTTTAGCCCTTGGCAGCAGTTCCTAGCAACACCTACAGCATGAGCCATTCAATGCAATCTGAAAGCATTGGGAAACGCCTGTGTGGACGATGGTGTGTGTCAGAGGTGGTGTTTTCTGAAATGGAAAAAGCACATTACTCACGGAGGGAGATCGTCTTACACTCCTCACACTGGAGATTGTCACTAAAATCCCTATTGCCACAATTAATAGCGTTCCAACATTAATGGAGACAGGGAAAATGGAAAAATTGTGTTGAAAAATGCATATTAATGTTTACTGAGCAACTCCAACCTTGTTCAGCTGACCCTGGCTGGAGATTAATTACAAAACTGCTTTTAACTAAGCTTTAGTTTGAGATTTGAACCAGACCATTTCCATACCTGATAACCACCCGAGGGACACTGACAGTTAATACTGTATCACATCTTACTCTACACGACGTGCGACAATATAAAGGCAACCATTTAATTGGCAGCTTATGTAAACAAGCTTCTGTCCGGTAAACAAGAAAATAATGCCAGCAGATTTTTAGCTTTGCAAACAGGAGGAAATAGTCTCTGTCCAAAGGAACTAAAATCCACCTACCAGCACCTGAAACGCTCACAAACGTTGCTTCGAGTTTCTATTAATGTTTCAGACTTTTTCTTGGCCCCTCCTAACAACTCCCTGCAGTCCTGTCATCACTGTGAGGCACAACGAGCAGGACTTCAAATGGATCAGAATAGTTCCAGCGTTACTGCTCGTACCTTCAATGCTGTGTTCTTTGACTGTGTGATTTAAAATCGCTCAGGCCTCAGTGCTAATCTGTGCTGTCTGGTGGTGTGATTTGGTGCAGGCTGCGGGGCGCTGGGTGGGGGGGGGGGGAGTTCTCTCCCCTAACTCTGCAACTGTCAACTGGCAAAATCAGCCTCTCGCGGAAACCAGACGTTTAATTGTTTTCAGATGCCGAAGCTTTTGGAGTGAGCCGCGACGTGTGACTCTGCTCTGTTTTAAGGTCGGATTAATTCACTGCTGTTGATTAGAAAATGCCTTCGTGCCTCGCGGGCTCGAGGTCTGAATGAATGTGGGGCAGATCAGGCTGAGGTGAAATGGTCACAGGAAGGAATTATCAAGATGGTTTGTACCTAAAACACAAACATCGGATTTACCTCACTTGAGTGGCAGCGTTGTATAAGCTGTCAATCACACACAATTATGCTTAAAAAGTTAAAATATCTGTATTTTATTATGAAGCAAATGTCGCTCATATGTTGTTTGTGTTGGAAAAACGAAACCATAAGTATAACACTGTAGTCTTTCCTATAGAGCTGAGCAATCAGCTATTTGCCTCTGGGGGCAACAGTGAAAATTTGGGGGCTTCTGTTGTAGACAGTGGATATTCTGGCCAATAAGTTTCAACTCCTATTGGTCACTCTGGGGCCCATGACCTCATCCCCCTCTCTTCTATCTCTTTTCTACAATCCCTCCGAGGGGAGAAGGCTGTCCAGCCTCTTTCCATTCATCTCTTCGAGAGGAGCACACCGGCCCTTCCACGAATCCTCTCAGAGGAGAAGGGCGACAGTCCAGCTCACTCTTTCAACTCAAATCAACTTCATGGAGGAGAGTTGCAGCTTCCAGCTCATCTCACCAAGGAAACCTCCTCGCAATCCAAGCTCCACCAACCTCTAAGCCGCGACGCGATGTCCTGCTGTGATATTGTGGTTACAAGTTATTTGAAAGTTAATGTTAGTTATGCTCTTCAGTCTTTCCTTGCATGCATCTAGTAACTTTCTCTAATTTGGCACAAACACACACACAGACACACGCATATCTCTTCACCCTATTATCTCTGACCCCCGCCACATGTCGTAAACACTCCAAAGGGGGGAGGGTGTTATCTTCGAAGTGGCCAGCCGCCATTTTGGAAGCACACAGACACATAGACACACACATGCATACTCACGTACCTATCTTTGTTTAGTAAGTACACCGTTAGTAATTTGTGTTTTTTATACTTTATTATATTCATAATAAATGTTTTTCTTTCACAAATGTTTTTTCATTAATGTTGCATAAGTGAATTTTGCCAACCTCTACACTGTCAAGAACTCCATATCCTTCAACTTAGCTAACTATCTAGATGGTAATTTTGATTATAGTTATTAATTTAATTGTTAATCAGAGTTCCAAATTTGTAGTTAGTACTTTTATTTGACTTAATCAATAAATTGGCTATCTTTTCCCTTCCTTTGAAGGGTGGTGCCCCGAGGTAACTTTAATCAAGTAAAGTTATTATTTAATATGAATATTTTTAATATGAATATTCAATATTTTATTTTGATAACCAAATTTATTGAATGCCGAAAGGCACACCATTTTATGGTATCACGTTTAATGCATTATTGCACAACAGTAATGTATAAATTCTGCCGCAGAGATCACATTGTTTTTGTTCAGCGCACATCAGCATTGGAGCTTATCACCAAAAACTCTCTTGACATCTTCGTCAGTCTCTTCTACGTGTATGATGTCGTCACCCTGGGAGATGGGTTTTCCTTCTCTGGAGGATCTCCTGCTGTGTTCTCACATCGGCTCCAGAGTTTTTACTAACTGACATTTGAGTTCCCACATGCAAGCAGCCCCTCCGGAGAATGTCAGGAGATTAACCAGAGTGCATGTCTGGAAGCAGCTTTAGGGACACGGACTCATAAACAGATGATTAGGTGATGATTTCGAAAGAAAACTGACCTTCAGTGTTTTGGAAAAAGAACACTTTTCAATCTCCAGCTCTTGATATGATTATACATTTCCAAAAAAAAAAAGCGAGCTGCTGGGAGCCTCCTCAGCTGAAAGCAGCAGAATGTAGATGTACAGCAGTTTGATTGTCATGAAAATCAATCATGAGCATCACGTCTCATTTTCTGCTGTGACGGGAAACTCCATCACCACCTCTGCGTCCGCTCCAGCATTTGGTGGATGACTCAAGAATGCACTCCATCATTTTCTGATTGTTCCCTATAGTCACTTTAGATCACGCTGCCGCGGACGTCTAACGTTACGAACCCTGACCACTGAGTGACCACTTTTGTTCTCCGGAGCAGTGGCGACTCCTGCTCTTCTGTTCCGCAAGTTCGACTCGATCAGGCCAGCAAAAATAATAGAGCCGTCATTACTCTTTCAGATGGGCCCGGTTTGAAAAAGCCCTCTGTGTGTTTAACAGCCTAACCTTTTACACAACCCACTTTCTTTCCTCTCTCCGTTTCCTTTGGCCGGAGCCAGAGTTTCCCCCTGGTTATGATGTTTTTGTCATATGCCAGTTAATCTGTACATTAACAACAAGCCTCTGCCTCTGTCACACAATACGGTTTCATGGATTATGTGTGTTTTTAATGCTATATCACTGTTGTCATGAGGGAAAGGAAATTAAACAAATGATGTGATGTGTTATCTGTTCTCCAACACATGGCATCTTATCCTTCTAGTGAGCGAGTAGTGGAAACAATAGGGATTAGTTGAGTTTCAAGAACAGTTTCCTTTTTTGTGAATTGATTGTTTTTAAATTTTCAGCAACAAATAAAGACTAACATTAGATATTTTTTATAGTATATAGATAGATATAGATACAATTAAAGAGATCGTTGGATTATCAGATAAACACCCAGTTAACTACACAGTGTTGGTAAAGATGTTACCTGTTTGCATTCTTTGTTTTGTCTTTCTCGTCTCTGTGCGTTCAACAACTTATTCACCTTCTGTTTTTCACTGTTCTCTAACCTCAATTCAGCCACAGCTCTTTTTAATTCACGTCTGCTTCGGACATTATATCTTGTCCACCACTCGACCTGTGAATGCCGTCCCAGGATTGTCCCAAGTGTGAATGTCCCAAGTGACGGAGAAGCTTTTCAGTGGCCCACTCAAACAGCGAGTAGAGAAAGCCTGAGCCGTTCTCTCTTAATGAAGATGGGAAAACGTGCGACACCTCGCTGACCTGAACAACGGAGTGGGGACAAAGAGACATGGAGACAACTGGTGTGAGGAACAAAGCAAGCAGCTGGTCCTCAGGGGCAGTGCGTCCACCGGCATGTCTCTGCAATGACCTAAGGCGCCCTCGAGCCTGTTAAGACCATCTCCTGAGTATCATCCGTGTGTGTGTGTGCGTGTGTGTGTGTGTGTGTCTGTGTGTGTGTCTCTCTCCATGGACCTGATAGTGTTTTGTGCCGAGGAAGTGGAGTCGCAACAGGAGCATATTCACATCTGGTTTCAGCGAGAGTGTCTCCATAAAAGAGAGCTGCAGAATCATCAGAGCGAAGAACCATCACTGTGTTAGTCCATCGCTGGCCCAGTCACACATTATTAGATAAAACCGAAAGGGCTGAGCTTTGTTGAAGGTTAAATAACTGTCTGATGTCATGGAAATGATTTGATAAGATTGAATCCCTGTGACCAAAACATTTCTAAATGTGGAGTTTTTCACCTATTTACAGATCATTGTATTTTTAATTTTAGGTTTTGTCTTCCACACAAATACTTAAAGGGGCAGTCCACCAATTTTACACATGAAGTTCAGTAGTAGTCTTAAAAAACTGTTCATTCAGGAGACTTCATTGTCTTTTGCATTTTTTTTTATCACTGTGAGTAGGTCATTGTGTATTGGACTTCCACCACACCTTGTGTATTTTCTTTTCTTTTTTGGTATATTTTCAACTTCTATCTATCTATCTATCTATCTATCTATCTATCTATCTATCTATCTGTATAAGCAAATCCCTGAAATGACAGTTGACAGTAACAGATCTAAAGTTGGACAGCAACAACATGATTGGCTGATAAGCTTCAGGTGAAACATCATGATTGACAAGCTGAGTCTGACTCACCATGGTTTGAGGGCGTCCAGCAGGGAGCATTATGGGAAATGTAGGGGTTTAAAATCCAGATACAAGTCGGCCAACTTCCAAACTGAATTACTGTCGTGCTCCGTCCAAAGCCTGATCACAGAGTTGGTCATCTTTCCAACGTTTTCCAGCAGAAATGCTGACATCATACAAACTACAATAACCAGAGTGGCTCTCATAACAGAACTGTGACAGGATCCCCTGCACGCTGAGCAGAGTCCGACACTAGAATAAGTTTCACATATTGCTGAGCACACAAGGAGTTGGAAAAGGCCTTTTCATTATCTCCAGTATATTGTTGCTGTCATTGAAATAGAATGTGGCCTTGGCCCTTTTCTTTTCTTTTCTTATTGGACCCAAATGTCTAAATGGCCTTTTTCTTATGGGTTCAGTGAGTTTCATAATCCTCTTTTTTATTTTTCTGATGAAGACAAGGAGCAAACTGAAATCTGTCAGTCCGGTATAATGTTTGGGAGGTGGAGGGGACGACGGGGGGGGGGAGGGGTTCATGTTAACATCTGGCCAGGTGTCACCACTGATGGCTGCTGTCTGCACATTACCACTCTGCTGCCTTTCACATATTCCACAGAGGCACGAGCCAAACGTCTCATAACAGATACACCCAGAGAATATATAACACTGGAGGAAAGGGGAAGCCCATGGTTTGCCGTACACACACACTCAAAGTGAAAGTCACATTATCTAAATACCACCTGTTGTCACACACACACACACACACACACACACACACACACACACACACACACACACACACACACACACACACACACACACACACACACACACACACACCCTGCTAAACCAGTGTGTTTTTATCAAGCCGAGGGCTGAGATCCAGCCTCAGGGTCGAGCAGGTCCGGGGAAAGGGGTGCTACCCCTGGAGGGGTGTTTGCTTGAAGCCCGCTTTACGACCGTGATGCTTTTTCCAGACCCAGACCTGGGCCTGAAATGCAGACACGAACGGGCACGGAGCCAGTGAACTGCTTCTTGACTTCAAGAATTAGAATCAGGTTCATTTCTGTGGCAGGTTCACGAGTATACCTGAGTTTGTGGAGATGACACACATCTCACAAATGCTTAAAATCGAGGGGAACACACAGGGAGAGTGTTGCAGATGCAGTTAGAGTTCAGGCAGGATATGAATGTTGCCCCACATCCACAAAAAATGTTCACATCCAAGACAGATTTGCACGCTGTGAGTTGGAGGCATTTCCTGCATCATTTTCCTTCAGTTGACTGGCATGCCGGTTTCATGCTGGGCACATTCTGCTCATTGCGTTAACGCTGATTGCAGTTACCTTTAAAGGTAAAGGCCCGGGGCTATCTCAAGCCTAATCTGTGGTCAAGGGCAACTTCGGCTCTGAGATATCGCTCCAATGTGCCGTGACACTGTAATGGGCCCAGTCCCAGCGCGGATCAAAGAGCTGTTTGTGGCCGGCGCTGAAGATTACACTGTGGCTGCTTTGCCATTCTCTCTCACAGCAGCCAAGACAGATCCCAGAGGCTTTCAGCACCGAGATGTGTATCTGCACCGTAACCCAAACAAACAAGATGTGCGTCATTGAACAGAACCGAGAAATGTTAATCTGTCTTTTTGTTGTTTCATTGATGGACTATCTCGTGTCTGCTGGTTACAACTTTCACCGTGTGTGTGTGTGTGGACCAGATATTACTCATGTTGTGGGGACATAAATGTGTTTACACACCAGTAAGGTTATGTTTTCATCTGTGTTTGTTTGTTAGTTGTGTTTGTTTGTTAAATTACCAGATGGATTACCATGAAACTTGGTGGAAAGATGTGGTATGAGTCGGAAAAAGAAACAATTAGAATTTGGTGCCGATCCACATCAGGGGGGAAAATCCAGGATTTCTTTCACTTTCTTTAACATTGTGAGATAGGGTTGTTTTGCAGCAAACGGTCCACTTAATAAACTGAGTCAGTTTGTCAGGAAGGGAAAGATCAAATAGGCAAATACAAATATTTCCCATGTGATTTGATGCTCCCTTGGAAAAGTATTTTTAAAAACACAAAAATAGAGTAGTTTATTTTGATACATGGTATATTTTGTCTTTTATTTTGATACACTTAGAATTAAGGTATTTGTTTTTTTTATTTTAAAATACATTTGGATGTTTCTTTGCCCATCGCTGTTTGTGAGGACCATTTTTAGCATGGACCCTACAGAGTGAGGACATTTTTGGAAAGTAAGGACATTTTGGCAGGTCCTCACTTTTTCAATGGGCTGTTTGAGGGTTAAGACTTGGTTTTAGGATTAGGGTTAGAATTAGGTTAGGGTTAGGGTTAAGCATTTAGTTTTGATGGTTAAGGTTATGGGGGCTAGGGAACGCATTATGCCAATGTGTGTGTGTGTGTGTGTGTGAGAAAGAGCTACGTAAGTTTACATGTAAAAGGCAGAAAGAGAGACATTGTGAAAGTGTGAAGGAGAAAGAATGAGAGATAAAGAAAGGAGAAATAAGGAGGTAGAGAGGGAGGGTTGGACTCTGTATTGTTGCATCATGACTCTGAACAGTCCGTCAGAGTGGAGCAGCACAGCTCAGTAGGAAATGACACAAGGAAACGTGTGAGCTAACATTCACATTAACCCCCCACAGTGTGTCACTGATTTAAAATCATAACTTTGGGACATGAAAGAGCAGGTGTGGATCATAGACTGTAAGTAAAAGAGTGTGCACGTGACGTGCGTTTGATTTACACTTCCATTACCTTCCCTGGTTTGCACACAGTGAGTCCCAGGTGGGGAACAGCTTCTCAACCACATCAGGCCTAATTGTGAGCATGTGGCCTCGCGCTGCGTCCAACGCGCACTTGACTTTTCCAGGCTGTCCGGTCCTCTGGGCTCAGAGCCCGGGACGGGATCTTACTCCAAGGACACGGAGGAGCAGTGCAGCCTGCATGCCAGTGAATTATGACACACACACACACACCGAATTATGGCTTAATATTGCGATTATTCTTTTTATTTAATCTCTCAATCAGGAGACATGATGCGCCAAACTCCACATGTCTGCTTCAGTGTTCAGCTCAGTGCTGTTATAATGAGTTTATCGTTCTTCTCTCTGTTCCTCATTGTTGTCAACCCCCCCTCCAGCTCTCTTGAATGGTTGTAAAGACAATACGGTGGATCTGGATCTGACAGGCGCGTCTCTTCAGCCCGGACCCACCCAGACCAGAGACCGTCAGCTGGGAGCAGGATGCTGCTGGCAGGCGGGCAGAAGGTCCTGACAGTCAGACACACACACACACACACACACACACACACACACACACACACACACACACACACACACACACACACACACACACACACACACACACACTTCATGACAAAGAAGCAAACGCATGAAAACGTATGAAACGGTTGTTATAATATCTCACTTAAAGAAATGCACTCATTTTCGTACATAAATATGCTCCTGAGTCCTGATCCGTTTATGGAATGAGTTGATTTGTTTAATATAAATTATGTTTCATTTTGCAGGATTGAAAATGTGGTCTGGAAGCTTCTTTATTTATTTCATGCACGCTTTAAAATTTTCAGGTATCATTCATCCAACGTGTTCTTTAGAAACATCTCCGTCTCTGATTAAATAGTTCCCTCTCATTAGACCGTTAAGACTCTGACACCTTTAGGAAGAAGTGAACGTGATAACATGCACACGTGCGTAATTTACTTTTTACTGAGGATGCTGCTGGGCTCTACAACAACTCAGCTCATCAGGATGTCGTCATTTCAAATGTGCGTCAGTCTCACAGCTTCACTGAATTTAAAGAGTGGTTTTGCGGACAACTCACAGATCTCATTCATACCGGATTGATTTTACAACTCAAATCACATCTGTATGGATTTAGGAGGAAAACATGAGTTGAACGCTTTTTTAAAACTTGGACAACCCATGAAATAAAACAGGACCAACATGCAGGAGACTGACGCGTCTTGTAATAAGGATCCTGTGGTTAATCTGTCTGATTAGAGCTTAAAACAAGAATCACATATTTACAATTCTGACTTACATGTATTTATTTATGGCAGCAGCCCGGAGCTAAGTCTCCCCAAGCTCTTTAGAATGAATGAGAACAACTCTCTCCAGCACCTGTGCGGCTCAGCCCTGTTTGCTGTTTGCCAGTGACGAGCTTCACCTGTCTCATTGTTGCTCCTCTGGATGAGTCGGGTTAAATCAGCTGCTGCCTCCTGATAAAACACTCGGATACACACGCCGCCTGTGTTTACTGCAACAAACAGATTCCCCTTTAAATTAGCATCCTGGAGGACTTCGTCAAATCAGAACCACGTGTTCGCAAACATATACAGCCTTCTTGAATTAAAGTCCATCCCCGGGTTGCCCTCTATCCAACCCTGGAAGAAAGGGACTCCCCCCGGGCTACTTGATTAACCCCCGTGCGTAATTACAGCGTGCGTCCTCGCCACAGTTTTGCCATTTAGTCAGTCATATCATTTGCAAATTAGCAGCGTATTAATGTGGCCAGTGGACCCGGAGTGTGTGGGACGAGCTGTGGTGATCACTGCTGGAACATGTTGCCTCGTGTAGGTCTGTTTGGTGAATAAAGTGCAGTGCGTAAAAATATGTCCCCAACCAGAATGAACCCAGAAACCAAAAAAAGAGAGAAGAGCATATTAAAATGCGGATTTTTTTTTGTTTCCCATTAACATCTCGTTACGTTTTGAAGAGACAATGCGCGCTCATGTGTTTCTGGCAGCAGTGTTTGTTGTCAGCTGAGCCTTAATAGATAAAACAGGCCCCATTCAGAGGGGCCGTCGGGTTCGCGCGGCCCGCTGCGCCACAATGCTCCGCACAGGCCCTCCACTGCCTGCTAAATACTGAGTGTTTCTTGTCAATATTAGCGGGACTACTTGGGGAAGTTTATAATTGGACACGTGTCCCCCTCGCCCCCACCCCACCCTCTCCACCCATCCACCCCCGTCTTTTGTCATTTGGAGATCAACTGATTTCTTTGTAATGCGTTTTTAAAGCAAAGAACGATCCACGAGGAGGGGTAAAGTGTTCTTAAGAGCTCCCTTTCAGCCTTTAGAATTGGCCGGAGCGACCCGCAGAGAAACATAGAGGCCCTGGAAGTATTTAATCCAGGAGACGTGTCTGCGATGCTGCCACACACAGCAGGAGAGACTGGGGCGCGTGCAGGTCAGTTCATTCAAACCCGTGCGCTCTGCTGTCTCACTCCACACTGACCATCAGCCCTGCACATCTTATTTCATTTTCTAGTTTTTATTTATTTTTTAAATATGGAGGACATACTCTTTGACTTCGACCACGATGGAACCACGGATGTTGCGTTTTGGGGACAGATGGACCAGAACTTCCAGTTCCAGACCCAGCTGGACACCTTCCTGCTGGACTGCACGGCGGCCACAGGCCAGATGTCCCCCTGGTCCTCTTTCGGCGGTCAGCCCATGTTCCCGGACTCACAGCTGACCTTCACCGACCTCGACGTGCAGTCCCCGGGGGAGGACGTCAGCGCCGAGGGGGAGAGCTCCTGCGCCGACGAGGACCTGGAGATGAGCGAGCTCAGGGGGCATCGGCTGTTGTCCCATCCGCCCTACAAGGTGCAGCGGCACGCCGCCAACATCCGGGAGAGGAAGAGGATGCTCAGCATCAATTCAGCCTTCGAGGAGCTGCGCTGCCACGTGCCGACGTTTCCCTACGAGAAGCGGCTGTCGAAGATCGACACGCTGAGACTGGCCATCGCCTACATCGCCCTGCTGAGAGAGATCCTCCTGTCGGGCTGCGACCCCAAGTCCTACGTGGACGAGTGCATGAAGAACGGCTACAAGAACCACACGAACGCCATCTGGAACACGAGTGGTGAGCTGATCACTCTCATTATCCCACATGGGGAGATTATTAGTTACTAATGACTAATGTTAAAGTGTTGAGCTGCAGATGTGATCAGAAGAATGACAGATCATCATATCAGGCCTAACGCCAGTCGATTTAAATGAGCTGCACTAATTATCACATCATAAATGATCAAATCATTATTTATTTATGGTAAAGTTATGTGAGTTTTAAAAGCTCCTGCAGGGTTTTGTAAAATGCTGACTACTGTGTTTCAAAACAAATATACTTTAGAATATTGGAAAAACTATTCAACAGCTGTAATTAATTTAAGAAACTTTAAGTTTCTGTAGTTTTATTTTATTCCTCATTTAACACACTTCCTGCATTCAGCCCTAAATGAAACAATGGTCATAAACACATCAACATGAGTTATCAACATGATTAAGTTAAAGGGATAGTTCACCGAAAAATGAAAATTCACTCATTATCTACTCACCACTCTGCCGATGGAGGTGATGGGTGAAGTGTTTGATTCCACAAAACAGTTTTGGAGTCTCAGGGGTAAACTTTGCTGTAGCCAAAGTGACCCCTTCTTCTAAATGTAAAAAACATCCAAGTGTCCGCAAGCCCGGACATTCAAATTGGACTCGAAACGGCGCCATTTACATGTTTTTAGCCCATTAGCCTCTGATATCCTCCTCGGGGTTAGGGTTAGGGTTAGGGTCACTAGTTCTGGTAGCGGACATTTAGGCTAAAAACATGGTGTTTAACATTTGTTCAGCACTAATTCACAACATACTTTCTCAAGGCAATTTAAGGTCAAAACCTCACAATATCAGAGAGAAACAGTTCCCATAAAAAGCACTTTGGCGAGTGGGGAGAGAAAACTCCATATTTATGGTTAATTAAAAGGTGTTTTCTCTTTAATTAGCCTCATTTGTATGAACACACACAGCAAACACAGATTTTATAGTCAAATTCTGTGGGAATCTGCTCCGAAGCATCTCTATGGGGCTTTTCATTGAAAAGTATTCTCCCATTCTTCAGGCCCAGACCTTGGACTTGTTAAACAGTCATTAAAATGTGTCTAACCCGATGTGTTTGTCCTGCTTTTGTTTCCCTCTGATCTCCTCTCTGCAATGTTCCCCCTTCCCAGACCTGACAGCCCGCCTCTCTTGGATAAAGTGGGATTAAGTGAAGAACATGGGGGCGCCCCGAGTGTGGAGATGTCGGCGTGGAGGTGGTTTCGGATTTGTTCCTCCCTCTTCTCCCTCTACATGTCAAAGACAGGCGGCCCCGGCACGACGGAGCCCGTCGGGCGACATCTGCAGACTTCTCACCGGGTCGCACACCTCGGGCTTTCTCAAACCACGTCTCCTCCCTCGTCCTCTGCGGCTTTTAATATTCTAATTCACTGTTGACTGGTAATTGAGAGCCATTGTTTCTGGGGCTGTGGAGGGAAAGAGAGGCTTGGCATTGTTTGCCCAAATGGATGGCACTTGTGACACAGAGAGAGAGAGAGAGAGAGGGGCACACTGGCATGAGACTGAATGGACGTCCCACTAGGGCTCATGCTTCTGCATGCGGCCCTGAAGTGTTTTGTGGAGTCGATGTGTTAAAAAGAGCCTTTCCCATGTAAATGAGAGGACGGGCGTGAGAAGCAGATTGGTGCAGTGGGTCCTGCCTGTCAGGTGCTGCTTCCAGAGATGGCAGGAAGGTTAATTGTGATCTGTTTGTGTTCATGTGAAACCTCTATCATCTGCTTTATTTATTTATTTATTTATTTATTTATGTATTTATTTATTTACTTATTTATTTTTAATTATTTCTTATTTATACGTTGATCAATTATACTTCTGCTGCTTTTTAGTGCATCTTACAACAAACTGCGTTAATTTATTGTTCTGTAATTTAAATGGGAAACAGTGGATGTGATTTACTGTTTATTTGAAGCTCCTCTGTGCCATGTGACATTTTCTGTAAATGGATCACCTCAAAAAATCTCACATCACCACAGTGGAGGGATTTTATGTATTTTAATCTTAAATCAAGAGCATGAAAAGCAACCTGCGTCTCTCCCACAGTGGTTTTATCTGTGGTCGTTACCTGTTGACGTCTTTAATGGGAAAACTCAAGCTCCTATATGCACATCACTGACTAACTTTGTCTAATTAATTTTCCTCTGGGAGATTTGAATATATATTTACATTCATAGCACAGAAATGAATGAATGTAGTCGGCACTTCAGGACAATGGGTCCAGCTAGACTGACGTGGGATCAGCTTTATCCCTCAAGCTGCTGCTACAACATGACGGACAGACGTCGTGCCAACCATCAAGGTCACTGGTCCCATGGAATCCCTGTTCATTTGTGTCTGCCTCCCAGAAAACACAACAACTACATTATAGATAGTTATGTGTGAGTGGACGGACAACAGGCCATGAAGACACATTCTGGACAAATGTTTCATGATGTTCTGAAATCAGTGTTTGTGTAATGTGCTTAAAGTATCAACAGTAAAATGACTTGTTATCCAGACAAATGCCTCTTGTCAGTGTGATTTAATTATTATTCATGTGTTATTTCCCTGGCTGATCTTTTATTTGTAGTTTTGCATAGATTTGATAGATATGATAACGTCTGTTTCAAATTCTATGACAATACAATATATGTTAAAACTATTTCACTCACACGACAACCTCACAGGGAATCATAGAATCATCATGTGGGACTACATTGTACGTGTAAAGGTTTCATGGCAGTTTATTTAATACTTGTTGAGGCCAACACCAACATCCCTTTAATAGTTAGGTTAGAATATGGTTTAAATTCAACATGTCGATCAGATGTATCAGTGGGTAGATGATCCGTTTACAGTCAAATAGAAGAATTTAAGACAGAGCCTTTTCCCGCAGTGTGTAAGTGATGTGTGACAGAGAAAGTACATAGATGCACTGTATGAATGTGTGTGAATGGTACAACTGATCTGTAAAGGGCCCTGAGTAACACTATAAAACCGTTATATAAATTACAGACAGACAGATATGAAATGGTTCTCAGAGTCATTATCAGCTGCGACACAGCATGTGAAGATGGAGACACTACATGCCTACAGACACGATTTCATTTCCCTACTGTGCGGTTTGTCGTCGCCCGAGCCGTCGTCTCCGCGGTGCACAGATGCTGCTCCAGGTGCAGCGCTCCGATGTGTAAAACAGGCGAGGGGAGTCAACAGCGTGTAGCACACGTACTTTCAGTGCCACTAATGGAGCCCTTAGGAAACAGCTCAGTCATGACATCTCCATTTACGTGTGATGTATAGCTGATGAATTTCTGGTTTGGGATTTTTGGACACGACACATAAAAAATTAGTCCCCAGTTATTCTGGAGACCGGAGTAATGAGAATTCATATTTTCTATTGCTTGTTTCTTGCAGTTGTGCGGCCACGTGTCTTTTTCCTCCTAAGATTGGACGAAATAAACATCAAAGATGTACGACTGAAATTAAATTGGACACACAGAGAAAACTTGTCCTCTTTGGAAACACCAATCAACCAATTACTTCTATGTTGTCCCTATGAGTGTGTGTGTGAATAATTGCTCTGACAGGAGTGACAGATGTTACCAGATGTTGCTCCCTCTACTGTACACCTGTCCAGTGTGAACGCTCACACGCGAATCTGGATTTTAGAATTCAACATTGACTTAAAGTTGTGTACCAACAATTAACCTGATCACTAGTGAGGTACTCTGATGCTCACTGACCCCTGTGTCCCCCTGGTGGTATAGGTTTGCTGAGTTTATTTGAGGATTTCTTCATTGTACAACGTGATGCTTTGTGTTGCAATCAATAGTTTCACAGACTTAAAATACAATTAATCGTAACTGTTGTGACCAGGTCTGATATTTGTTAACTTCTTTAAGGATGTCACAGATAACTGGATTAGTGCCGTGGTGGTACAGTATCATAAAGTTTGAAACTACAAATAAAATTAACATTAAAGTGACACTTTTTTGTTGCTGTAAATAGTTTAAAAATCAATGAAATATTTATTATATTACCAAATGTAAATATGTCAAAGTTAGCAAGTATGCTAATTTACATCCTTTCTCCATATAGCACAGAGTTTATATAAAGATGGGCAACAAGATGGCTCCCAAAAGTGAAGCCAAAGTGTCTCAATCGCCACCTGGTGGCTGCCTGCAGTATTGGTCATACATCCTGTCTCCTCCATGTTAACAAATAGAGGACATGGACCAAACTAAAAAGTCATGTTAAATAAATGTTTTTCAATGATGTCATTTTGGGTTGTTCCTTCAGCACTGATTGTTCAAGCGTTAATTTTTCCAGTGACAAATACACCAACGTACGAAGAGGCAGATACAAATAAAATAAAGCCCATTGATTTATGATCCTGACCCATCAAAACCACCGACATCCCTTTCAGATGAGAAGTGGAAAAAGTCGGGGTCCAGAATGAGTAAGACTCCTCCAGTCTGTGGACTACATCAGGTTTTCTTTCTTGTACTGAGGTAGTTTATTGATTTAACATCCGGGCAGACGTACACTGACAAACAGTGTGAGGCTGCTCTGTTCATCAGTCAGCAGGTGTGTTTATCATGTTAGTGTAACTCTGGAGTCCGGGGCCTTGCACTTGTAAATATAATTAGTGCATCACATCCTGTTGGAACAATGTAGGGGTCTGAGCAGAAGAGAATCTGAAACAGCCCTCGCTTAGGGTCACACTTCCTACAAATCAAAAGAGCTCGACACATTTCCAACGTGCCATCTGTTAGACAGTAAATCCACAGTCACATAAACCTGCGGCTGAACGTTTGAATACAGTGTATTAAGAAAATAGGCGTTCCCTTAATTTGCTGGTGTTTTCTACGTGGCCTGAGTTTCAGCCACAATTATAGGAAGACAAAAGTACCAAGCGATTCATAAATATCAATTGATCCATGAGATGCACTGCAGTGTTCACTAATGTTGTAAACAGGTTGTATCAAGATATTTCTGCAGTTGCCAAGTTCACATCAGCTCATTGGTACAATGTGGCCGTGATACACAAAATATACACGTCCAGAAACAATGTATGACTCCAGATGTGTGTGGCCTTTAGTTCCTGTACGGCATTCAACTGCCTCTGGCATCAGACCTGTCCTACATGACAAACTTCAACCTCAAAATAGTCTATAAAATGTTTTTCTCTTTACTTTTTCATATCAAAGCTTTTACAACACTGTGATCATGTGTGATCACAATAATCTACATATACTACTGATAATAAACAGAGGATGAGTAAGTAACTAAGTTTTGGCACCAAGTTTCTTTTTCTTTCGTAAGGTGTTGTGAATTGTTCTTAACGGCTTTGTTCAGTTATTCTTATAAATATTATTTACACACACACACACTCACACACACATTTATATCGATAGATGTCATAATCTGTAATATATAGGCTATGATACACATGTATAGCACAACATTCAGGTAAGGAAGAGTTTTAGACAAAAGTTCCACAAGACAAACTACGTACAAATGTCTTACAAACGTTTTACAGGTGAATGAACACAAAGAATTGAAAAAGTGATACATGTATTTATCACCATCCATTGCATTAGTAACTTGTCTTGTTGCAATGGAGCTTTAAGGGTTTCAAAGAAAGTTGTACTCTTCAGAATCCGAATTGGATTTACAGAACTGTTACTACAGTGACCTATATAATTATCTCAATATCCAACGTGGAGCATCCAAGGCCACCAGAAACAAACAAACAACAAACAACAGTCTCCCCTCGCAGATAAAAAAATGCTGACTCCCCAGACGCCTTGGACACGGCCCTCGTCACCATGGTGACCCAGTGTGTTGGCGCTTTAATAGCTGTGAAACACCAGTTAAACAGCTCACCTGCTTTTCTCATTACGGCTCCTCTTCACATCAGCAGCATGCGTCCAGTCTCTGCGCTAATAACTCAGATCTGAGGCTGTGAAAGAAAAATGTGGTGTCGTCTTCATGATGGGTCCCAGGGGCCCGCACTGTGGGGGGGCCATGCGTCTGAAGCCTTCTCAGATGAGCACCGAAACATTCAATGATTTCCTCCTCGACTTAGAACCGCAGCCCTCACGCTCGCTGGAGCAAAGACGCTGAGTAGAGGGGAAATGAACAGTGTCAGATTTTCAGGCTCTCTGAGGTGTCGGCAGTGTGAGTCGCTTTACGATGCAGATGAAGGGTGAAAAGACTGCGTGGAGAAATGAATTATTTTATGAGTTTAGACCACACGGGGGCAGATTGACTGTCCCGTAGCTTCAGGATAAACCAACAGTTCGGTCCGCAGCAGAGCTCAGGGTGTCGTTGGTGACACAGGTGACACCGAGGCAGTGACAGTGGACTGTAAACGCCGCCCCCGTGTTGACATCCACTGAGCTTCACCCTGACTGGCGTGGCCCAATCAGCAGAACAAACAGCACTACTGTTTGCCCAGCCCTCCTGCGCAGCCTCCCCCCCCCCCCCTTAAAGTGCCTGAGCCTCAGCCTAACCTCCCCGCAGCCCCCCACGTCTAGTCGGGCCACCTGGCCGACACATCGCACTGTGAACCCGGGCCGACCGTCGCGCTAACCTTGGCACCAGGGTCACAAGTGCAGCACTAATTACACTACGTTATTTGTGCAGGAGGCGGCCCCGTCGGCACCCGAGTGCCCGGTCCCTCTGTCATTTGTTCAGCAAATTTACTCTGACCCTATCAAAAGCACCCACCCACCCCCCCGTTCTGTTAGGCCTGGTTAAAGTTCAGATTCTGGAAGTCGTACATGCATAATGAATATAATTGTGTTATAGCCGACATAATTGCTCTGGCGACGCTGTTCTTCGTAACTGTCAAGTCAACGAAGTGCGTTTGAGTTGAGCACGGGGCTGAATTTAAATGGGTTTGTTGCTTTGTGCTGAGTCGCCCGCTCTCATTGGACACGACTGATAAACAGCATACCGATGTGCACTCTCCACAGCTAATCCAGTCCTGCAGACATTAACATGGAGCACAGGTGGTGCAGCAGGTCGGCCATTAATCATACTGGGGTAGGTGGTTTGAAGGAACTACCCCCCTGTTCTGGAGCTGGTCCCTGAACTCCAAGAAACAATGTCAGGAGGGTTTGGACAAAGTTGTCTGTAAAAGTCATGTAATCCAATACAATACGCAGGTTAAGAATAGATTTTGATGTATTTTCATTTTCAGCTTTATTTAGACGAAATCAGAGAGTTGGCACCAGGGTACCTTACCTAACAGATACAGCATGGACCTGCGATGGACACACCGCTGTATATCATGATTTCTTTTCTCCACACACATCTCCCAGGGGCTGCAAAGCCTCGGAGAGGTGCACTTCAAAGCTTGGATTGTGCGTCGGCTGGCCATAACTCTACAGGGCTGCAGAGTCCGGTATTGAACATATAGGTTTAGGGTGGTGGTGGTGGTGGTGGTGGTGGTGTGTGTATGTCGGAGAGGGGATATTCTGCGGCCCTGTTTCCCCCCTTCACCTCCAGATATCAAAGCTAACTCTGACAGTGGGGGGCTCTGGCATCCCAGGCCCCCTCTCCTCACAGGAGACAAAGCATGGAGCGGCATCGAACCTGCATCGTATTAAACAAAGCCTAAATGCTTCCAGCTGTTACACACTCCCCAATGAATCCTTTATGAACGGGCCCCTAATGCGATTTCAGAAACACCTTGTCATCAGCCCCGGGGCAGCACGCTGGAGAAGTTTGCATGTATATGAATGAATGGTCTCTTGGTGTTACAGTTACTGACGAATGGCTCTATGAGTGTAGGTGCATATAGTTTTATGAGCCAATATGTACCTCTCTGTTGTTTCATTGACTGTCGAGCCCTGGGCTATAAATACAGGCTCTTATTGGAAACACTGATATTGTTAAATGCCTGCAGACCTGTTTTATCACATGAATGAAAGCCTGTGGGACACGACGATAACCGAGGAGGAACCTAAATAACTTCTGGCTATTTGAAACAAGAAACCAAAGAACAAACCCAGAACAACAAGAATCAAGAAAGTACAATTTTCTTTATGAAAGCCGAACTACAAAGTGGTATATGTAGTGGTATATTTCATTTTGTATCCAAGGTGTAGTCGGAAGAGACGTGTTTTTAGTCTGCAGCGGAAGATGTTTAGATGAGTTTATTCTGTCCTGATGTCAATGGGAGCTCGTTCCACCATTGAGGAGCCAGGACAGCAAACAGTCGTGATTTCGTTGAGCGATTAGCTCGCAGTGAGGGAGCAACAAGCCGATTGGCAGATGCAGAGCGGTGTGGACGAGCAGACCAGAGCCTGGACCAGAACCTGCGCCGCCTCCGGAGTGAGAAGGGGAATTATCCTGATGTTGAGCAGCGTGTATCTGCAGTAACGGGTTGTTGCAGTAATGTTGGCAGTGAGGGAGAGTTGACTGTGGAGTGTCACACCCAGGTTCCTAGCAGTCTGGGTGGGGGTTTAACACGGAGTTGTCAAAGGTAATAGTCAGGTCATGGGTGGGGGAGCCTTTCCCTGGAAGAACACAATGTGTACTAATCTATTGCTTTATAACGAAAGTGAACAAAACTTCCATCGAGGGTGAAACACGCAGCTTCCTAATAAGAACTGATCTGAGTGAGTCACATTTTCACAACTTACTGGAAATGAAATGTAGAAAACCCTTTTCTCAGGGAATCATCCCAGTGAAGACCAGGGTTTCAGCTAGAAACACAGAACATTTCATTTGACAGTATGTAAAGGAAACGTTCCTTGTTGCTCACGAGGTAGAGCGGGTCGTCCACGAACCAGAAGGTTGGTGGTTCGATCCCACTCTCCTCTGTGTAAAAAAAAAATGTAAATGTAAAGAGCCTTGAGTGGTCATCAAGACTCGAAAAGCTCTATATAAATACCATTCATCACTTTATTATAAATTCCAATAATACATTTCTAACCATCATCTATCTTTAAGAAAAGTTGTAATTTTTACACGAGTTTTGCTGATGTGCTTTTTACAAAAACAGGTTGGTTCCAGCTAAATGTGTGTTGTTGTATTTCCTCGTCAGACATGTGAGTGGCTGCTCTGATGGAAACGGTGCAGCCTACAAGTAGCTTTAAAAGCAACTGCACTGCTGGTAATATGCTGTCCAATGAGAACCAGCTGGGCCTGTTCCTCCGCTGAACATCTCTGCTTCATCTTGAATCACTTCCTGAGGCACACACACACACACACACACACACACACACATGCATATATGAAGAGGCACTTGCAGGCCCACTGAGGAACCCAGTAACCAGGTGATAATGTAAAGTGTACATGTGTTAGCAGCGCTGTACACAAGCACACACGTGCACGTGCTTGCACACAGGCCACAGCTTTAGATCCTCTTGCCAGGATCATTTGGGGTGAGCCTCACAAGTGTTTTCGGGGGGGGGGGGGTTAAAGTCAAAGGTAACCGATCCTGGCAGGCACATGGACAGTGAAATTCCACTCATCACAGCCTCCAACAAATCATCTGTTCCATAACTCCCCTCACACTTCCATAACCCTCGGTGTCAGATCAAAGCCTCCGGTGAATCATCACGCATCCATATACATTTGGCCGCGTTTTCCCCATTTTCATCCGTGTCTTTTCTCTCTTTCCTCCCCCTCTCAGAAACTGTTTTCTGTCTCTCACCACCTCTCGGTCTCGCTTCTGGCCTCACGACCGGTCATCTTCTATTTACGAGGCCTGAGACGGGGGGGTGTGTGACAGCGGAGAGGATCTGGGCTTATTAAGGCCGCGCCCTCCACCCATGTGGAGCTGGTTTTTGAGGTGTCGAACACAGACAGAGCTACGTCATCTCGCTCGGCTGAATTATGGCTCGAGCTCATCTTTGATCTGAGAGGCAGGTCACCCCTCCACCCCTCCACCCCCTCCACCCCTCTCATCACTTCTTTTTTGCTGCCTCTGCCTCTTTTTCTCCCCGGTCACCTCTCTGGAGTTCATGCAGGAGCCACAGCCAACAAATACTCAACTGTAGTAAGTGTTGGATGAGATGAATCCACATACTGGATACCAGCAACCAGGATAAAAGACCTTAAGGACATTGCCATTCCACAAACCTCACAGAGGTGCATTGAATAATCTGATCAGGATCATGATTTGATATTTCACCAGTGAAATGAGAATAGTGCCAGTGCAGGTTAAATGATTAATTCACCTTTTTTCACATTGTAATTTACTGTGGAATATGATCCTGACTGGATTCCAGTCCGTTTGAGAGACTGTGGGGAAGTTGTCATCCTGACTTTTTGAATAGAAGCCTGATTATCATTGCCCACAGCATATATACAGTGGAAAGAAAAGTGCTGGCTAGGGGCCCCTGCTCGCTCTGCTCCTTCTTGTGAAGTGTGTATATGTGAAGCCCGTACCTCTCAGACACTGTGCAGGATCAGACCCTTATTCTGGGAGTCTCCCCTGGGGATGTAGGCCTCTCGCAAGCCGAGCCAGGGAGCAGGAGGTCAGAGGGCATAATCAGGCAAAGTGTGTGTGTGTGTGTGTGTGTGTGTGTGTGTGTGTGTGTGTGTGTGTGTGTGTGTGTGTGTGTTCTCCTGCATGTCTGTGCTCCTTCTTTCAAGCAAAAAATATCCGAGCTTTGCTTTAATATATCCATGTGTGAAACATGACCTTCTTCATAAAGACGTCGTATGAACGAGAGCACTTGAATGTGGCCACACTCAACCTTTATGCAGAGGTATGCCAGGGTCTGAATTAAAAGTGTGACAGTCACCATTACCACCAGAGCCCAGAACACAAAGCAGACCAGGTTTCCTGTCGGCCAAGGGCGCATTCAAACGAACACCAGGATACGTGACCAATACCAAGTGAGCACTCATGGGTTTAAAGTACGTCGTTCAGCTTTCAGGAGGTATTCAGTTCCAGCCCATTTACAGTGACCAGTCTCCCCGGATGTGTCAAACACACAGAACATGGGCTCATGTACTCGAGATGCTGTTGTTTGATAATTTTCTAATACTCCTGTGTGAACTGAAGTGTGGCCCTTCTCCACAGTGTGAATTAGCCAAATTGCTTCCTAATAAGAGGCAATTATTCAGCACAATTTGATTAATGATAGAGTCACATTAACAATCGAGGCCTTGTTTCCATAATATATTCAGTTTCATGAGGGTTATTTATCCCGTATTAGAGAACATGAAACATATATGATCTCTTATTTTAAAACCTGGTGTTGAATGCATCATTTTAATATCGTTAAATCTGAGTGATTTTCTTGAGAACAAGATCATGATTATATATTTTCCACAGGAATAATCGTGCAGTTCTTTCACCTCACTCTTTGGTCTCGTTTCTTCCATTTTAAATAAAAGATAAAATGACTCCAGAACAATGGAGCCAAAGAGATCTCTGTGGGTCAGTCAGCTGATTTGGACAAACCCAACATTTTGGCAGTGGATAGATTCAGCTGCATAATGTGAGCCACCTGTGCGCCGCGCTGTGCGAGGGAAGCAACATGACAGATGAAGAAGTGGACCGCTGACAAAACGCACGGAGGAATCCGCAGAAACCGGAGAGCTGCTCGGTTAGTTTAAGCCTCTTTCCTGTTTCACTTCCACATTACAGGGACCGTGCAGGACGCGCGGCCTTGATTCGATTACGCATCAGGCGGATGGATTTCTCGCAGCAGCCCCGCGGAACCTGTGCGTAAATCGCTCTCTCCGCAGCGCTCACAGTCCACATCGAAAACCCCAGTGTTTACTGTCTGGATATAAAAGGGCCTTGGAGAGGGTGCGCGCACCGGAGCGCACAGCCTCAGGACTCCGAGAGCAAATGGATTTTATACAGCAGTTAACTCAGTGGTTTTATTGACCTGCAGCTCAGACTGATGTTTTATTATTAACTCAAAAACCCCGGAAGCCTCTGATGCGTTTCAGGGATATTGTTGAATATTTGGATGAAAGAATAATGTGGTAAAAAAAATTGTTTAAATATGAAGTCAAGTTTTAAACCACTTATTTATTACATATCCATCAAGAATAATTCAAGATAAATACAAGTATCCAAAGATGTTAAACTGAATATATTAGGCATATTTTGTAATAATACAAATACATTTTTATCCAATTTGGTATCTAGGCCTAATTCAAAAGGCCCTTTTTAAAACACTGTAACTCTCTATCAGAAAATGTCCGTTTGACGGGACCAACTTCGCACAAAATGAAAACCGAAACAAAAAGACCCGTTTCTGTTGCTTTTTGACTAATACGCTCGTCTTCCAGTCACATCCCGGACACGTGAAGCCAGGAGCGGTCCCTCCTGCTTATTAGCGGAGCAGGACGCGCACTGGCTCCCCCTCCGCCCTGCAAACCACTCCCCTTCCACCTCCAAAACTATTTAGCATCCGAAACTGGGATGAAATTTCCAAAAAAGTTTAAGGAAAAAACTTTCTGCGCGAGGAGAAGACGCGCGTGCCAAGCTCAAAACCAGAGTTCCCCCAAAAGCACCAGGCGCACGAGAGAGAGACCGAGAGCGCGCGGGGACACCCTGACACGTTCCCCTTCATCTGGACGGATATCTATACATTTGTGTCACCACGGCTTCGACGGTGGACAGCGTGTTTTCCTCTCTATCCCTGCATTTCTTCAAGAGAGGAATGGAAGAGGGCTCCAGCTGCCCGGCGTCCCCTGCGGACAGCCTGGTGACCAGCGAGGAGGAGCTGGACCGGCAGGACAAGCGCTTCGCGGCGAAGAGGAGGCTCAACAAGAAAACCAGCGAGGACAGCAGCGGCGGCAGCAGCAGCAGCCCGGGCCCGATGAAGCGAGGCAAGAAGCCGAGTCCCAGCAGCAGCCAGTCGTACGAGGAGCTGCAGAACCAGCGGGTGCTCGCCAACGTGCGCGAGAGGCAACGGACTCAGTCCCTGAACGAGGCCTTCTCGTCTTTGCGCAAAATCATCCCCACGCTCCCCTCGGACAAACTGAGCAAGATACAGACGCTGAAGCTCGCCTCCAGGTACATTGACTTCCTGTGTCAGGTGCTGCAGAGCGACGAGATGGACAACAAGATGTCCAGCTGCAGCTACGTCGCGCACGAAAGACTCAGTTACGCCTTCTCCGTGTGGAGGATGGAGGGCGCGTGGTCTATGTCCGCGACCCACTAGCAGCCACAGACCGTCACTGAATGCCAAAGCGGTGGGTACCACAGGGCTGCAGCCAGGACCTGCAGGGTCCTTTAGCAGAGGAAGAAGTGATTTAACAACATTACACTCAAGGCAATGACTGATAAATAATATAAACTAGTAATAAACATTCATGCACAAACATATGAGACAGATTTAAAATTGTATTCTGTGGATTTTACTCAGAAATCCACGCGCCTTTCTGCAGAAATCGTGCGTAAAGCTGTGTTGTGGTGTTTTGGTCACGTGTCTTGGATTTGGAAGGTGTCCTTTGTAAACTGCGGCCTTTTGAACACTGACCAAACACACTCAGATGACAGAGAGGGACGCAGCGGTGCGCGCTTGTCGTGCCTGTGCCAGATTTCACACCGAGGCCTCAGCGTCTGCAGCTGGATGCTGCTGCTGCTGCTGCTGGTGACAGCTGATCCAGCAGAGTACACACGCTCATAGGGTCGCGGTCCCCTCAAGGATCCAGATAAATTTAAACGAAAATCCAGATCAGGATGTGGAGGAAGAGGAGGAGGAGGAGGAGGAGAGGGACCTTGTATCTGTTTGGAGAGCAGGATTATAGGCGCATGGGAAATAGGCGAATTTAGACAAATAACAGGTTTGGAACTATTTCACGCAAATGAACAATACGCTTCCACCGAGTCTGCCTATTTTTTAAATTAAGTTTTGCAGCTCATCTCGATTTTCTCAGTTTTCTACAATTAAAAGGGTAAAAATACAAAAATAAAAGACAAACCAAAAAGCAGCAGGCCGCATCCTCACGCAGCTGTATGGAGCCAACGCGTCACTTCCATCCACAATAGAGAGCTTTCCTGTGAGGAGACCGCAGGAATGGGCAGCTCGGCTGGATTTTGAAAGTTCAAGCCAGTGAAAGGCAATAAAAACACAGGCCCCGTATTAACACGCAGCTTTTTTGTGCACGTTCGTTTGCGGATTCGCAGGATCCGGTTTTCCTCTGTGCACAGTAAGATAATATATCATGCCCAAAGTTAACGAGGTATAATTATCACTGAGATGTTAAGTTGTTGTGTTTTTATCGTTTGGAAAAGTGAACTCCACTTTGCAGCACGTAGCACCAGAGAGAGAGAGAGAGAGAGAGAGAGAAATAAAGAGAAATACATTTATACATTTATCATCTGTTTTGTTATCAGCAAATCGTCATACGTTGAGTTTCTGTGAAAAATAACCTGACAGATACAAACAGAAAAAAAATTCAATTCAACACGAGGCCTCAGACTTGACCCCTCCACACCAGCTTTAACAAAATAAAAGCACAGCAGATAGTGTAATGCGAGCTGTTTATGTCAGGACTATGCTCTTATTGGAAGGTTTTGATTGGGTGATGGTGAATAACACGTTGGAGTTAAAGTAAGCAGAGGCTGAGTTTTGTTTAGTTCTCGTGGGTCTGACATGTAGTTTACAGAAAGGCTTTGTTGTCTTATAAACACACACACACACACACACACACACACACACACACACACACACACACACATCAGCTGCATTATTATAGGGATTTTGTGTAAGTACAGTAAATTTGAATGTGCATTTTTTTCCCCCTGCCTGAGTTGAATTCAGCTCTGGAAAATAACACAAATAGTTTTTCCTCAGAAACTCGGAACATAAAGGCCTGAATTAGCTTTTCAAGGCTGAGAGTCGTAATCTCATGTCATTCCTAAAATATGTGCACGAACAGAAAGAAAAGAAGAATTATTATTACGGGGAAACTATTAATTTTGTTGCATATATTGAAACTGGCAAAAAATAAAATAAAATAAAAATATGATTTTATTCGTAGATGTGGTTTAAAGGCCTTGCGAAAAATAAACGTAAAAGTGAACTTATTTGATATATTTCTATAATAACTCTTCTCCGAGGAAACAGATTGTGTTGTTGTAGGACCGAACACTATTACAAGAATTTACACAGGTGCAAAAAAAGGAAAAGGATTTTTCTTTGAGTTTAGCTTCTCTGCAGCTGCAGGATCACACTCAGACAAACCGCCTCTCTGCTGCCATGTGGTTTCACTCAGTTCACTGGATAATCATCGATTCATTAATGACTTCCCCCATCCCAAGTGAGCCAGTCGACGTTAAACAAAAATATATACGTGTGTGTGTGTGTGTGTGTGAATATAAAGTGCATCTCAACCCACATGTCCACTATTCTAATGCGTGTTCTTCTCCCTCTGTCCCCTGCAGACTGTTTACTTCTACCAAAGACCAAAGGTGTTGTTGAAGAACCCATCGACCTCAGAGGCGACAACCTGTAAGATAATGTGACCCACAACCACCAAGCCCCCGGGAGCCTGCGCGTGGACCCGGAGTCATCACAAGCGTTTCTGACTGTACGGAGCTGTGCATGTGTGTGTGCATGTGTGTGTGCATGTGTGTGTGTGTGTGTGCGTGGTAGGGTTATGGGGGTCAGGGTGAGGAGAGGAGCCAAGAGGCCTAAGGTGTGTTTGTAGCTGCAGGATCCACGTCCTGTATTTCATGCAAAGCCGTCCTTTAATCACAAATTGTTTTTTTGGTTTTTTTTAATGAAGGAGATTTATTTTGTTTTCTCAAAGACTTTAAACCCCCAAAAATATAAATATATGAATATAAATATAAATATATATATATTAATGAATGCATATTGTACATACCTGTGTAAGTGCGCCTGTAGCTTGTAAAAAGGGACCAATGCAATGTTCAAGTCATTCCTGCATGGATTTATCTTCAGCAAGTCTCCAAACACTCCGTCCAATGTACATTTTCTTCTGTTTTTGCTTATTTATTAAAACACATATTTTTGAACAAAATATGGCTGATTCATCATTATTATTACTATTACTATTATTATTATTATTATTATTATTATTATTATTATTATTATTATAGCTGTACAAATAAAACCTAACACCATGTAGTCCAGAAGAATAAAAGTGTCTTCTGAATTTGTATCCAGCAATATGAAAATTCAAAGTAAAACATTTAAAGCAATGTGCTTGTCTATTTGGTTGTTCTACAAAGTAAAACAAAAATAACAACACATAAAAAACCAACAGTGTGTTAATTCCAGTGCTGAGTGAGAGCAGTTGCCCTTTTTTCTTCCCCTTCCTCTTGTTACGGAAAGAAAACAGGGGGACCATTAAAAAAAAATACAGCTTCATTAACAGTGGAGGGAATTTGAGCCAGTTTCAAGCTCTGGCTTATAAAACGCTCGTCCGCTCAAATAACGAGGACTGATTTCAAATGGCCTCCGGGCCCTTTAACGAGCAGGAGCCCCAACGCGAGCAGATAAGGACAATAACTCTCAGCCTGCAGCTCCGAAAAATAAAATAACATTAAATAAAAAAAAAATAAGAGGAGCGAAAGAAACATTCCTTTGAAACTCTCTCCCAACAGTCAAAGTGTTTACATGTCGTTTTCCCTGCAGACGTGGTCAGATACAATCTAAACAGTGAAAGGGGCTCATTGTTAACGCGGAGCTGCTGCACTGTAAATACAGGTCGAGGAAATCTCAACCACCGCGAGTTCAACTTTTAAATAGCTCTGCAATTGTACCACCAGCAACACAAGCAGCGGCCTCCCAGTTTACCTGCAGTGGATCTATATACTGGGATCTAGATGGATACAGTTTTATTCCTCAGAGAGACGATGCTGTGGCTGTGAAATCAACCTTCAATGTCCATAAGTAAAAGTGTGGAAGTATCAGGAAGTCTGGCAGCTTGTCTGATCAGTGAGGAGGAGGGAGGTGGAGCACACCTGCAGCCATGGGGGGGGAGCTTTATCCTCCTCCTGGTGTGTGGAGATGCTGATGCACCAAACTCACACTAATAGAGATTACACACACTACATGTAACATAAATATTCGTGTGTGTGTGTGTGTGTGTGTGTGTGTGTGAAGCAGGAGAACTATTTGATGTGAGTGGTTTGCTTTGGTGGGTGTTTCACTGCTGATCGCTGAGAGCAGGAATCACTTGTTCTCCTGATTGACTCGAGTTAAGAGACACAGAATCCGTGTCATTCATCTAAAGGTCGTCTTTTTAAAAATGTGTTACAGCTACATGGCACCTCTGTGCATGAAGCCTGTGCACGTTCTGCATTTACATTTACACATGCTGGTCTGTGGGGTCCTGACAATACTCAAATGATCAAATATCATATTTTCTATTTAATCTCACTCAATATTCCTGCAGCCACTTTTTGGATAATTTCTAACAAACATTTACAGTCACATGAAATCATTTCCTTTTCACAATAACTTAACAAATGCCACAAAACACTTGTTGCCCTGGTGGTCTCACATGGTGTCAGACGGCCCCTTCCTACCTCGGCCGGGCTCGATCCAGAGGGGCCCGTTTGATACCTGCTCATTATCCCGGGCCCTCACAGCTGAGCAGCACAGAACCACCCGGGGGCCACTGCTCCAGCGGTGCGAGAGATCCAGATGTTTCCCGTAAAATCAGACGGAAAAAGCTACAAAACTTTAATTTGCAGTAAAAAGGGAATAAAGTGAGGGTTTACACTCCGTGCGCCTCAAACGGTATTCTGTGTTCGTCTGGTTCAATAAAAAACTAAATCCCAAGGTTAGCCTTATACCACTTTGCAGGCTGATGTCGGCGTGACTGAACTTCCCCTCAGTGTGTGTGTGTGTGCGTGTAGGTGTGTGTGTTTGGCAAAGTTGGAAGTCAGCTGTGTCGGCTGCCACCACAGCAATAAGTCTTGAAATAAGTATTGATCCTTCTCTGTTTATTCCCCATCGTGGACGATCACTTATCAATAATAGAAATCATGATGAACACATTAGATTTTTCTTTATTTCCAGCACAAGAAATGGGGAAGAACAGACTGTATGTTTGTAAAAGAGAAAATAAAACAAAGGCCTGATATTGAAAGTGAATCCAGTGAAAATAAGTTTAAATTGTATTTTCAGCTGAGAAGTTTAAAAAAAGTAAATTAATTTTAGTTCAGTTGTTTTATTTGACTAAAACACTGCAGCTGCACTTATTTCCTCCAGAAATCTCGATGCCGACTGTTCCCCATGAGAACGACTCTATTTGCCCTCTGCACCGAACATAGATGAGTTTGGTTTTGGCCTCGGTGCCTCTGCAGATATTTTGACGTCTAAACTAATAGAGCGATGAATCCTGATGCACATGGTGAACCGACAGAACCTCACACAGAGCGGAGGGGAGAGAGAGAGAGAGCTGCTGCTGCTGCTGCTCAGAGGAACCTGGCAGAACCCGGGCTGCGGAGGCCGCCTGGATGAAGAGGAATTATCCGAGGTTCTGGCCTGTTTCTCCAGCTCGTATCCGCCTTCCCCTCATTTCATCAGTTAATCAGACTCCTTAAGACTTTGATCCTGCACGTAAGGCCCCTGCCACATTTTCATCAGGCCTCAGGAAGGTGATTTCTTTGCTTTAAGGACTATTTCCCTGAAGTCGGTGGGCACACAAAACTACACACATATTCACAATCGAGTGCGGCTCAACCCAGCTGTGCTGATGGAGGGGAGGGGGGGGGGTTCACGGCAAGATTCACCAAACTGCTCCGGAGATTTAAATAAACCCCTTCTAGCGAGAGTCTGTAGATATCGGTTCAGAGCCTCAAACCAAAGGTGGATGTAAAACCTTAGAGAGGATTTACATGCTGTGAAAACAACACGACATTTGCTTTTGCTGAACCTGGAAGGACTCTCACACGGAGCTGCAGGAGAACGAGCTCTCATACCTGTGGATGTGTCGGTCAGTGAAGAGCTCGGCCTTCATCTCTCTTGCTGCTGCTGGAGTCACTGACCCTGTGAAGGCAGATATTCTCCATGTATGGTCGCAGAGAATGAGAAGATATGATACCAGCGTGCATCTGCAGCTTTTGTCAAATTAGAAAGAAAACACCCAAAATGCATCTTTCACTAAAGATCATCAGGTCGGAGTTTTAAAACTGGCAGAGTAACATAGGATGTAATGATGTGAGTCATAATCAGACTAAACTCTGCAACATGTGAACAGGAATATGAATTGAAATATTCTATTAGCAACTCATTTTAACACCATCATCTAAATAAAGTCTTATTCTGAATGAGCTCAACAGTTTTAATATTAGTGTCCATGTAAACATAGTCATTGTGTCTTTTTTAAGCCATTTTTAACATTTCCTCATCTCCACTGCAGCACTGGGAGGACACTGGGATGTGTGACTTCCCTCTGTGTTGATGCAGCTTCATTATCTGTGCATGATTCACACGTGTGTTGTTCTTGAATCGCAGAAACTTTGACTCAGATCCTCCAGGCTGTGTGATGTGTGATGTGGGACTTGGGGGTCGTCCATGACCAAACAATAGACTTATCTTGTTCATGTCATAGGGAATAAGAAAATACAAATCTAAATGTGAAAAACAATGACTACACAGAGTAATATTTGACCTGCAATTTGAAGATGGTCCTAAAGTATTTATGGGAACGTGTGTGTGTGTTGCATAGCTCTTGCTCTTGGCTCTGAGCCTCTGAGCACATCTTCTTTTCTGGCGTTGTCCGCAGTCCATCTGGTCTCAGCTTACACACACACACACACACACACACACACACACACACACACACACACACACACACACACACACACACACACACACACACACACACACACACACACACAGTGCAGAGCAAACTGCCGTGGACAATAACAACGTTTTAAAAACTGCTCAGTTTCCTTCGTCCGTTCCATTTGTGAAATGCTCTGTATTTCTGCACCGGCGTATCTGCGGTGTTCACACTGGGCGGGTGAAGAGGTGCACAGACTCTCACTGGTCATGACATGTCACTGCCCACAAGGTTAGAAACTACCTGACTTCAGGGATTTGGGCCAAATGAGATGAGGGACATGGAGACGATTACATTTCACCATCGTCTCTGCTCTTACTGGTTTCACCGTCTCCACAAACAAAGGCCATCAACAGTAATGTCATTCGTTTTTTCCTCGATGTACGTTGAATTCATTCTTCTCTGCCAGACACTCATGAGGGGTTTGCTCAGGCATGTAAGAATCACCGCTTTGGTCTTATCTTGGCTCTGCACCGCTGCTCGAGCTTAAGTTTTATGATAGAAATCGCTGGCCTGATAATTTGCCATCACCGTGGCCACAAGAAAAACCACGGAGCCGACACTTTCCCCAGTTCTTTTCTTTTTCCCCTTCACCGTTTACATCTGAGAATCGGTAACAGCTCCAGCCTCCTCTTCACCTCCAGCTGTGAAACTTGAGTCATCTCCAGGTGTCGGGAGGAGATGGGGGAGGAAGAGGGGGGAGATTGGAAAGGAGGGGTCCTACGTATGTTTGTAGGGCGACATGCCGGCGTCCCCCCTCCTGCTTTGCTCTTCATTAGCACCGGTGAAGACCTCGGGGGTCAGCAGAGGTCAGTGGGTCACACACCAGTTCAGTGTGTGTTCAGGAGACGCCCTTCTCCCTAATTCAGCTTCGTTTTTTTCTCCTCATTCATTAAAGGAGAACTTCTGATATGTAAATGAGGGATATTTACATTTAACTTTGCCAACATGTAAGAATAAGATTCCAGTTTAAATAAGAATGACACTCAGTGAAGCTTGTATCTCCACCAAGGACCAAGTGTCTCATCAAATCCAATGAAGCTGCACCAAATTTCAGTTCCATAGATGTGCCTGATATATTTTCATCAAGATGCATGAATTCCCTGGTAAATGGTGAAAATGTTGAAAAACTCCCAAAGTAAAAAATAATTCATGGATCTGCCTTCTGATGAGTTCTTCCCCCGATCCGAACCACATCCTTCCACCGAGTTTGGTATTAATAGATCCAGTAGTTTGTGCATAATCCTGTTTACTAACAAACAAAGAAAACTATAAAATACAAATATGTATATAAATACAATAGCAACAGGCAGATGTACTTGGGAGTTTTACCAACAGAACATATTTGTGTGATCTGGCTCGTGTTGCTATTCACTCTCTAATGTGTTTCACCATAAAGGTCATTATGGAGTGGAGGTGGAGTTTGGTGGAGGTGAAGCAGGAAACTGTAACTGGGTGTTCTGGTTCATCCTGTGACTTAAAAACAAAGCGAAGGGTTTTCTGAGCGCCACTGACCTCTGCACCGCCGCTTGAACTCTTGACACCCAGGCCGACGGTGACCCGGCCTCAGTGTTATGTTTGCACCAGCTCCTCGGAGCCTCGCGTGTCCTCGTCCCTTTGACACTCCACACCAGACTAAACACTTACAGTAGCAAGACAAGCAAACGCTGCACAGCTTTGCAAATACTCTATGGATCAGAGGTCGCAACTGGACCGATGAAAATTCCACTGGAAAGAAGAGCAAACAGTGACAGACACTACATGGTACATGCTCGGAATAAAACAACGGAAGCTGGAGATTAAAAAATGAATTTGACTTCACATTAGTCTGATTCTTTCTTTAGATTTTCACTTTTCTGATGCCCAACGTACATGTTTGTGTGTCGGTGACTCAAAACAGATCCTAATGACTCTCGTGTGTAATTAGTTTTATTTGTCATCGCAGCAGCTGGCGAAAAAACCTCATGGCCCATTTCGAGTCAGTCCAACCTGCAATTAAAAACCGTGGCGATGAGCACAGCTGGGAGGGTGAAGCCTCTTTCAGTTTTTTTGGGTGGACGTGTAATGAGAGAGCAAAGTGACACTGCGTGAAGACGAGCTGCCGCAGACCCGGCTGCAGAGAAACAGGAGGGAATATAATTTTTAATTTGGGGCGGGGGGGGTTACCAGATTTCAACCCTTTGTTGTGGCGAAGAGGCGGCCATCTTGTGGGCTGGTCTTCAGATGGGGAGGGGGGGGGGAAAGTTCAACTCTCAGGGCTCCACCTTTACACTGACCCGACCTCGCCGAGGGGGTCACGGGGTTTGTGTGTCGCTGCGCGGCCGGAGATGACGAACGCGCCAACGCCTCCGGTGATCTGAAGGTGAGACGGGCAGTCTGCGTGTCAGGAGGGCGCTTGTTTAAATGTTTCCAGCCACTGAGGAACCATAAAGAGAACAAGCTCCCACCCTTACATCATTCTCTTTCTTTTTTTTAAAACCCCATCAGAGCTCAGCATCTGTATGACGGTAAATATTGTCCCTCATGTCTGTTTAAACTCATTCCCCCCCGAGGATCCAGAGATGCGCTCCTCTTCGTTTGCCTTTGACCCAGCGCGACGTCTCGGAGCTCCGTGATTTACAGAGATTGTGACAAGGGCCACAAAGCTGTATTATTTACACTTACTCACTAAATTCAGGGTTTGACAGGGAAGCGGAGGAATGTGTGTTTATTTGAGGGGAGGTAGGGCGGGATCGGCCATGTTTGCCTTTGGACTGTTGTCTTAGCGTTAGTTCCGACACCAACAGGGATTCACTACTGTTTATTTGGACACTGGCTCAGACCTTTGCCCTGTCCAAATGGGGGGGCTAATCCCAGTCAACGCTACTGTGGGGGGCCTCGCTACCATTCCTCTAACACTGCCTCCCTCTGGACCTGAAGGGGAACTCCTCTAATTTACACACATCAAAGTGTGTTTACAGCTCTTGAGGAGAACTACTTGTCATTTGAGTCTTTGGGAAAAATAGAGAATGAGGATTAAACTGAGGTTGTGGAATGAACTGACTTCCTGTTGCCTGTTCGTCATCTCTGCTCCAGGCTGCACCACAACCTAATCACTGAACTATTTTGATCAAGGTGCATTGTGGGTAATGTAGGCAGCAGTCTGGTCTGTTCTACGAAGAATGTAACTGAAGTAAAGCCTGATAATATTTGAAATTGCACTAAACTGATATTTTAGTGTTGTCATTTGCTGCCATAACTTTTTTGTGATCACATCTGAAGGAGCCTAGTCTCGCCGCTGTGACGCAGTCGGTCTTCACATGCAGACTTGGAATGTGTGGCCCCGAAATTCTGCTGCATTGCATTGTTTCCAATTTATATATTTTCTTAAATAAAAATCTGTGCATTATAAATGCAACAGTATAAATGTACAATGCTGAATGCAGTCTTCAGCACCTGAGCTGCAGAACCAATTGCTCAGTGGATGAAGTCACAGTGTTGCAGTGCAGGTGACATCCTCAGTATCGTCCTTCATGCTCGACAGTGACACACACACGTCCCCTGAAAGTGAACAAACCTTTTCTTTGCAAAGAAAAAACCAATATCAAACATTATCAACATTAAGAGCAGACACTTCTGTTTTTTTTTTTCCAAAACAATACTTTATATTGTAGATGTCAAAGACAACATGTTAGAGAAAGGTTCCCCAGAAAAATGTACTATTTCTGTAACAACGTTGGAACGAGTCAAAAAACATAACTGATAAAAAACAAGAATATGCATTTTATACATATGTAAACCTAGAACTGTTTTTGAACCACAGTGGTCATAGTGATAATTGGCTTATTTACTGGAATGGACAACTGTAACAATAACCAGGCAACGTGATGAAGCCCTTTAATCCGTCCGGATGTGACTGAGAACAAACAAGTCTTCCCAAAAGTCTCACCAGAGTCACATCCAGCCTGGTGTTCAAAATAAAAAATAAAAGTCAATTCTGTTGTCGCAGTTTACAAAGTGTCCCCTTAAAACAATTTGCTTTTCTACATAAATACAATTAAAATCTATCGTCTGTGTTACAAGTGCTAGATACCTTTTTTTTTTTTTTTTTACTCATTTTATGTGTCAAATATTCAGCTGAAGATCTTTCAGATTTTGAAGAGTCCATATGCTACAAGTAGAAACACGACATGGAAAGCGCCCGAGCTCCTCCCCAGCAGAAACACAAAAGCAGTAAAACAAAAACAAAAAAAGAGAGATAAGACAGTCTGGATACAGTGAAAGTACTAACGTCCTTCAGTGCTCGATCCCTTGTGCTGACATGTGGTATGAGGCAGAGGGAGAGGCAGGTAGGCAGTGCATGCAGACATATGGATCATGCAGAGAGAGAGAGAAGAGGAATGGAGTGGAGTCGGACCAGGCCGCATAAATAAACACACCGTTCCTGGACCTGGCTGGACTGAGCTAGGAGGGTTAGAACAAAGAGAGGTGCCCCCTCCCGATGAATGGAAATTATATCTAAATGGAATGTCACTGCTTTTTCTTTTTGTTACTAGACATTGTGTTAAGACTAACAGTGAAGACAGACGGCCCGGAGAAGCCAGAGTGTGCTAGTTTTGGCTCCTCTCGACAAACCAAAGCATTCACCGGGAGAAACCCAATGACTGGCACTGCTGTGCAAAGGTTCTGGGAATGTTCTGGGCTGAGTTACCATCTGATCGACTGTGCTTACATGCGCAGAGACGTCAACAGATCCCAGTCTAAGTGATACTGAGCACAGCGTGATGATGTGTCACGATAATGTGGACGTGGTCCTCGGAACAAATGATCCCAGAAATGACACAGAAAGCACGAGAGGAAGTAAAGTCTTTCCAAACCGCACGAGATAGAACTTAACGCCTAGACCTCCTTTGTGGGGCACAATTTACTGCACACGCTTTCCTTTGTTCTTCTAAATGTGGACGGTGCTTAAAATAACCTTTGACCTCTCTGGCCATCTGCAGGAGCCATGGGAAAGGACGTCATGGAGGTGATTTAGAGACAAGTGACATCAAAGCTGCATCTGCAGAAAGAGACGGCGTCACTGGGACAGACGAGGTCAGATGCATTCAGTCAAAATGACCACATTTACTTTACTTGTATCTGAGTGAGATTTGGCCATTTGAAATGTGAAACCTCCTTCTAAAGATATATTAAACTTGTTAGAAAAAATAATTGTTGCTCTATCAGGAGAAGTCAGGAATGGTTTCTTTTAGTGTCTCGAGAGAAGGGACAGACTTGAGGAATCAAGCACCTGTGATCTTTTGGATCCAGGACAGAATTAATAAACACCAGGCCATCAAGATTACACGTGAATTCAAAGGAATGTTATTTCAAAATAAAAGGACACGAGGCCTGATAACAAATAAGTGATCAGGGGAAGAGTAAGGCCACGTTCCAATTCAAACCCACCCTTCCCTTGTTTCTTACTCTTGTAAAGCTGTGAGGAAGAGGAGCACGTTTTTTGTAGATCTCTAGAATCCAGTTATTGATTTTTTAGTTACAGTCTTATGAGTGCCAGCCATCTACACACATACATGAAGAAAAGTGTGGACTAGTATGAACGCGTGAGGCTGAGCGGAGGTGGTCTGCACACCGACTTTAACAGTGTCATGGTGCATTATGGGATGGATGAGGCCAAACACTTGTCATCAGTGTGGAAAGACAAAGAGAAAACCAGTACAATGCTACTCAACACGTAACAAACTGTAAACGAGTACAGCAACGGGTGTCGTCAGTAACACCTCAGAAAAGAGCCGACCGTATGCAGGGCCCATGAAAAGGATCATTTTCAATACAGACTTCAAAAACAAGATCATAGTATTTCATGATGTATAGATATATATAATATACTCATTTCTTTTTTATATATAAATCTACTATGAACAGACAGTAAATACACAATTGGCCATCATTGTACAAAGTAGAAACATCTGCATTCCTGTCCTCCCCCCCCCCCCCCCCAAAACCCAGAAAACACAGTCGTGTAATGTCCACGAGAATCCTCACCTTTCCTTTATGAAGATCAGAAAAAAAACAAAAAAAACAGCGGAGAGAGGGGACCAAGAGTGCAAGACAACAGGAGGACACATTTCAAAAAACACAACGACGTCACTGGAGTCCAATGAAAGGGCAAGAAAGACAAAGAGACACTGTTGGGAGGGACAAAATAAAGTAGAGTAGTCGTTAAGAGGTGTGTGTGTGTGTGTGTGTGTGTGTGTGTGTGTGTGTGTGTGTGTGTGTGTGTGTGTGTGTGTGTGTGTGTGGCAGGAATACTCAGGAGATCATTGTCCTATGTACAGTAAACAACAGTGAACACCACAGCACTGTTTCTGTTCAATGAGAAAACTAAATACATTAAAACATGACATTAGTCCTTTTCCAGAGGAAAGAAAGAAAGAAGGTAGTTGCCCAGAGGCCAAAACACATGTTGGAGTGAAGGTTACAGATGAGAAGTTAACCAGTGCACACTGGCCACACAGTGCACAGCAGCTGGGAGTCACAACCAGACCGGCAAGACAAATAGGATGTATCTGCCAATATGGACAAACAGGGTTTACTACAGCAAGGCTAGTGGCTGGTGTTTCGTGTAATCTGGAAAAATCTAAGCAAACCTTTAGCTCCCTCTTGTTAAAAATTAGGATTTTACACTGATTCCAAAAGGATTCAGATTTGTAAGGCAGATCGATACAGTATTAACTTCTATATTTAAAATCTTCTGGAACACAAACCTAGAGGAGGATTCATGTTCAGGAGAATCTGGGACACGTGCTATATTGTTTATGCATGGCCTCATCCTAACTCTAAAAATATGTGTTTACACTTCAATATTTAGAAAGAGCAGCTTCACTGTGTATGAACAGATGTGCACACACCTGCCTTCACACAGCACCTGACATTTGGGGAGCAGATGTGCTTAACAAGGGGCATGAAACGTTAAACCAGCTGTGTGTGAAACACCCCTCTGGAAAATCCCAGGTGGTATGGTCCTCGTTACCATGGAGACACAGTGGTCTTAAAGAGACAAATCGTAAAAGAGTAAAATTGTTGATGATAAATTTGACTCTACAGAGATGATTGTCCACCTTTTTAGTTTTTCAGATGTCTTGTTGCTCTAGTACAGTGCATGCTACATTATTAACTGTTTACAGGAGAAATATTAATCCCACGTTTAACTTGCTTTTAAACTGAACCAACTCCAACCTGTGGCCGGGAACTACCCTCCGAAGTAAAGACTACCGAGGAAGGAGGAAGAGAAAGAAGGAGGTGCAGGGACAGACAGTTGGCTGGTTGCAGGGAGTAACAGGGGGGAAATGCCGAGCTCCTCCAGTCTATGTGCCGACAACATGCAGGCAGAGGATGACTTCTTAGGGGAGAAATGTTTGAGGGGGGTTGGGGAGAAGCATGTTCGTTCCCTAAACTGTTTTTTTTCTTTTTAAGGCTAAGTTCAACAGAAAATCCACCAGGTTTGTTTTTTCTTCTTCTTTAAAGGGCACAAGTGCACAGTCGTTTACTGTCAATCCTTTAGAAACCAGAACACCCGCTGACATGTCTCAGCCGAGGTCTCCAACCACCGCGTTGTTCCTTTCATCGGGGAACATTTGAAAAGAGGCAGGAATGATCGGTCCGTAGTGCAGAGTCACAATCACATCAGCTCCGGTGGGGTTTTTTTTTTTTGACAAAGGTTGAGAAAATGACGATAAAGCGCAGAGAAAAACGGAATAATAAAGACAGAGGCAGACAACTGCAGATCGTCTGTACATGGCTGCGACTGGCATTGAAAAAGTTTGTCTGTATAGTGTTTTAAAAGCACTGGCACTCAAGGCTGTCATTGCAGGATTGTTGAGTCAATCCTCTTGTATCCAAGGTGTTGTTGACAAGACAACGCAACACATTGGTTCTGATCAGTCTGTGTGCTGCTGATCAGTGAATGCGTCGCACATCCTCAGTGTTCCTGCTCCTTTGAAGCGCCACTCGCTCCGCTTGTTCCCTCCCGTGAGAAGATGCCATCTTGATCAGGCGGGGGGGGGGGAGTGAGAGCTGGAGTGGCGTTTAAACTGAAATTGACTGGATGAGGACACTGTCAGAGATAAAGTCTGAGTGGTCAAAAGGCAAGAGATGTTTCTTTACATAGGAACCTCCTCCTCCATCGGTTCCTCTTCAGCCCTGGGGGAAGAGATAACACCGTAAACGAGGTTGTAATATTATCCTCTTAAGCCATTTTCAGACATGAACATGAAAGGAAAACAGAAAAATGTCTGGAGCCAATTTTCTAGACATTTTCCGTAATTTGCTTTTAACATGTGAAGAATGCAGAAGCAGATAATCCAAGTCAGACACAGTAAAATGTCCAGAGCATTCAGCTGAGGGCTGGCATTTAAATTCTGCTGCAGAAATAAAACAATTTTTGTGACAGTGCCCTTAAACTGGGCAGGTTGTGTACATTGTATTTAGCCGTTAGCTGAAACAACCTGCCTACTGGCAGCTGGCGTGATGAGAGAGACTGAACCCTACAGACCATCAAACCAAACTCTGAGCTTCAAGGAACTAAAATGTACAGTTAGGCGCTAATTATCTGTGTCTCCATGACCGCACATCTTTGTAATTACACCTGTCGTATGAATGGTAACCGCAGCACAACGTACCTCTTTCCAATATGTTTGTTGGCAACAGACAACGAGGCCATGGCGGAGACGGTCTCGGCTTCCTCTGCGTCACGCTGGAGGACTTCGCTCAATGAACAACCAAGTGTGGAGGCGGAGCGTTGCAGTGAGCGCCAGTATTTACCTACAGAAGAGCAGGACATGGCAAAAGAGTAAAGAGTCATTAATGTGTGTGGATATCTGATGTTTGACGTCATGACGACTAATACGCACGGACTAGATGGACACTTTAAAATCAACCAACTATTGTTTCCAATTTTTATAGACATGATGTAGAATGATATGGTGATAATCCACTCACTTTGAACTTCAATAACCTTCTCCATGGACTGGACAGCGTTGGCATTTGGTCTCTGCTGCATCACCTCATCTGGAATGGGGTCCAACTGCAAGGAGGAGAAAAAACATCAGAACACATGGTCCTGGTTCTCATTCTCTCCTGAAAGTCAAACTTCCACATCGTACAGCGACGGCACTTCGTCCTCCCAGCGGTCGTGTCTTTGAGATTGTTCAGGACACTCGCTCTGTAATGTAACTGCTGCGGGGCAGACAACTTGACGCTAATGGCACTGAACCTATACCAACGGGGAACTTCAGCTGAAACATCTGGAGCCATTTCTGACATGTAGCGGGGTACGGCTGCATATGTATTTTTATGAATGTGACACACAGGTGTTCAGAAGGCGCTGCTCCAAAAACCCTGTGGAAACCCCAGTTGAACTAATGCGGTTCCCTCCTGGTTTAAAGGATCACTTGTGAATGTGGACGACAGCCCAGTGTTGAATCACTCCGAGAGGTGGGGAACGGGCTCGAGCTGCTGACACAATAGAAAATGGTCCTGCAGGTGCACGCCTCCTCCCACTCACTCACAGCTTTGCTACTCTTTGACACAAACTACACTGTGAGCTTTGTGCTGTGTCCCACTCCCAGGACACATACTAGTGTACACAGATGCACACAAATGGAAACTGCCCACTCACACAAATGCATGTATGCACTCTCATGCACACACACACACCTCCGGGAGCACTTCTAAGTCGATACGAAACTCTCCAAGCCACAATTCAGAAGAGAGGACAATTCCCAAATGTGCCTTTCCAACCCGGAATGATTCAATTTCCCCTTTGGCCGACTGCGAGTACGACACTTTCTCATCCCATTTTGTCAAACGGGCCCATTCAGCTCGACATTCCAACACAGACGGCACACATCCTTTCACTGCTCCATCGCCACCCCGGTGGAATAAAGGAGCAACCGAGGAACATGTGAAGAGAGACATAGGAGTAAAAGTGGGAAAAAATGGGTCTGGCCGGAGATTTTGGAGCAGAACACGAGGAAGAAGAGAAAAAAGTCATCGTCGGTCGGTCTCGCTCGGCCGAGGCTGGAAGTTTTCTTTTAATTAAAACAAATAGCATGTGGGAGGGGCTGGTGGGGGCTGAGAGGAAGAGGCAGTCTAGGGAGAGGGATACTTTAATCCTGCTGTGGCACGACAGGCTACATCATACACACACACACACACACACACACACACACACACACACACACACACACACACACACACACACACACACACACACACACACACACACACACACGTACAGTTTGTGCATGAATATTTACGTTGGGGTATTTGTTATTTGGCTGACAACTCACAAAAGCATCCAACAGCAGAATAGGGTTAATTGCATCTTTGGCTCGAAACAAATGACAAGCAAACTGTGGATTTTGTTTTATGACTGCACATCAACCCCTCTTTAGTCCATCAGTTTATCCATGTTACAACCCGATGATAGAAAGGAAGCTCTCAACTGCAAGTGCATTAACAAAGAGGAAAGTTGGCCGACAAAGTGAACAGTCTTGTTGTAACTTTTAAAGGTTCAGTGTGTAAGATTTAGGTGAAAGGGATCTATTGGCAGAAATTGAATATAAAATAATCCTTGTGATGTTTTCATTAGTGTGTTTCATCTAAATTGTAAGAATTGCTGTTTTCTTTATACTAGAATGGGGCCTTTGTTTTTAAATACTTTATATTTACATGAGAAGCGGTTCCTCTCTGCGGAGGCCGCCATGTTTTTTACAGTAGCCCAAACTGGACAAACTAAACCTTTCGAGTTTTTATGACAACTGAAGGCTACCACAGGAGGGTGAGGTGAGGGGTATTCAGCTGCAACACGCAACGTCACCACTAGATGTCACTAAATTCTACACACTGAACCTTTAAGAGGATTTACCACAACGAGACTCGCCAAATAATTTCAAGTAATGTGATATTCAACAGCTATTATAAAACAGCTGCCAACTTCTCACCATATACTTAAAGCTAGTTCCAGCCCGGCTCTTCTCGGCCCATTCTCACCCGGCTCCCCGTCAGAGCAGGGTCAGGGGTTCTCTGGGGTTTCCATGGGGTTTACCTCTGAGCAGGGCTGGACGGGGCCACTCTGTCAGCTTGATTGACAGCTGGGCCTCACGCTTATAAACTTTAATGGCTCTTGTCAGGATACTTCAGGGGCCCCCACCTGGCAGGTAGTGCAAACACACATGCACACACACACACGTGCATGTGCACTTTACACAAGCATACATTTGTCTGCCACTTCATCCATAGCAATATTTCTGTTGGCTGAGATCGTGGTCATGGTTGGGCCTGGACTTCTGCATCTTCATAGCCTGGATGTGCAGTAGACTTTGAAAGAGAAGTGTCCTCCGAGGGCGATTTGCTGTCATGGTGTTGACAGATTTCTGTGGAAGTATATTTTTCTTTGTGTGACACAGCTGCCCAAGCGCACAGGGTCCGAGCCAGCAAAGCTGAGACACCATGGAAAAGCCATGAGCTGAGATTGAGGAATGTGCCCCGGTAAAAACATTCCTGAGGGGAGGCTGAAACCAAAACAGTGGAAAGAGGAGGAATTCCACTTGTTCAGCAAAAGAAAAGTGCACAAGCCGTCCATTGTTTACTGTTGTGTCCATGTGCATATGTTGCCGGTCAGTAAAACCGGTTGATTATGTTATGCTAACTGAACGAGGTAATGACGTGCGTTGTGCAGAGCAGGTGACCTCTTTGGAAAGGGGGGGGTGTAGGTTTGCCTTGTAGTCAGGGGGTGGTGTGGAACAGTCAGACCCAAGGGGGGGGGGGGGGACAGGTGAAGTCGAGCGTCGTACTGTAACTGGAGTGTAAACACGCTGAATAACCTCATTGACATATGGTAACAATTAGCATATTAGCCTGTTGTTTATCAAATAATTGGTAACAACCACGGTTCAAGCTGGGCCAACATCTGTTTGCGAGCAATCATCAATTAGTCCCAGGTTCAGAGTTGACTGGTGGAGTCGCCAATGCATCATTCATGAGCTATTTAAGCGGAGAGACTTGACGATTACGCACTACAGTGGTGAGGGGGAATAAAAGAGCCTGTAAAGTCCATTCAACAATTTTCATCCCCCCTCTTTCCCAGCTAATTTGAGCTGTTTTCAAAGGAAACCTAACGCTCATTATGGCAGAGCTCGTCTTAACCTGCCAATAAAAGCTCAGATATATTTCTCACACTAGCAGAGCAGTAAAACACTGGAAGTACAAGCTACGCAGGAGGTGAGAGGATGTAAGGAACGCTTTAAGGATGTTTTGGCCCCAGTGTGGAAGCTGCCAAAATCTGCCTTTTAAAGACGGCCATACAATAAAAGCTCTGCGCACACACTAAACAAAGTGAGATAATGGTGGTTTCTTTATCATTTTTATTGGCTCTTACTGCTTTGCTGACATTATGTACCTTTAATTTTCAAACTCCTCAATATCTGTGAGACCCGATTCTGACCTGCTACGGCTTAATTAGGAATCACATATACTTTTATGCTTCTCGGTGATATGTTGATTTGTTTGTGGCCATCACCACAATATCACGATGATTGATGCTTTTCTTAAATTGGTCAAATCTTTCTTCACAGCACAACTGCAAGAAATTCATTCATCCCCTCCTGACTCCTCTGTCTCGCACTCACACTCACACACACACACACACACACACACACACACTAAGACTTGGTGGTATATACTGTACGGTACCATTCTACCCATATTTTAGGGTTATATGCTATAGTTAGATCAGAGATTTATGTTACGGTGACGTCTTGGATTCTGGACCCATCCAGACGATACAAACCCCCAGGCAAGTATGAAGCTTCATAAACAAAAGCACAGCTGACTGGCTAATCCAGCTGTGGTCCCATGCCTGAGCCTATTCATTCGCTCCATTCACAAACCCAGCCAACACACACAGACACACGCGTAGGCCTGTGCATAAACTAACATATACCACCTGGAGAAAATTGGCTCAGGAAACACAAGTTGTTGGCCACTTGTTGCCCATGGTCTGCTTTTGTTGCTAAATCTAGTTGGTGGAGCTAAATCACCACTTTAGGCCTAGAATTGAATCAAGTCTTGCCTTCAGATTTCTTAACATTTGCCATCCGAGGTTGACTTTTCAGCAGATGGAAGAAAGAAAAAAAAAAAACACCAGGCTGTTTTTTCCCTCTCCCTCAGGCTTCGAGCCCCCACTGACATTTCCCAGCGAAATTCCACGTCCATTACAGAGACCTTCGCTGGGATTAGGATAAAAACACTAGCTTCCTGCCATTTTGATCTGATCAGGGACTCCCCCCCCTCTTTGCTATAAATCATCAAAGCTCCACACAACTGATTTCATATAGATATAGCTATTTCTCAACAACATCTATATCAGTTTATCAAAGCTGTATTCTGGATAATGGGGCATCCTACACAGATATTTACTATGGGGCTGCTGTCAAGATACTTTTAAATGTGTTTTTATCCACAAAGTAAAAGCTAAAACATTTAAGCTTTACTTGAGGTATGTTGCATTCTAGAAATTGTAATTCTAATCAAGAAGAATAGCCCCTCTATACAATATTAAACTCATCCAGTACGGGTTTAGACTATGAAGACACACATGGGTACAGCTGCTTCACAATGGTTTCCTCCTTCCCGACTTAAAATTATTACTGTTTCCCTTTACTATCTGATTTGTAGACCCAGGCTGACCCTGTTGGTAGAGGTGCGAGGGCAACCACTTTCAGATGTGTACGAGAGACGGGGCCCCGGGTGAGAAGGTGAGAGGCGTGTCCTGCAGAGCCAGGGCAATTGATGCTCCCCGCCCCCTGCCGTCTTTCAAATTTTCAGCTCCCCGTGGCACCCATCCAGTGACCTCCCTCCAAACCCCTGCTGAGGCCGCGGCTCTGCAGGCTGCTGAAACCTAAGAAGCAAACCCCCTGATCTGAATCATTATTTCTGCAGCAGGGCGTTGTTGTGTGCATGGAGAGTGTCCTTCAAACTGCGAGTCCAAACCTCTGTGAGAGGAAAAGGCATCCGCCCTGCTGAGATGTCCTTGAATTCCTGAAACCTTACCAGCTGTAATGACAGTTTTATGCAGCTTTGAGTCATTGGTGGGCAAAGTTCAGGTAAATAGAGTTAACTTATTAGATAAAGTCTCTAGTTTGTGCAAACCTTGATCAGATTAGCAGAGCTGTTTCTGGGTTTTTTGACAGATTTGGCACATAGCAGAAAAAAAATCTCTGGGGCTAATAACTTTGCCTGCATGTTCCATGTAGAACTTGAACTAAGCCAAACAACGGTTCAACTGTCTGTGATGGCCAGTGCCTAGTTGGTTGCAGTGACCAAGTTTTACTGATGCGATCCTATTTTATTGTTCAGTTTGTTTTGCTCTTGCTCCAAGATCCACATGGAAAAAGGCCATGTGGGTTTTTTTTACGATTCCAAGAACTCATTTATAGCTCAAGCTGTCTGGAGGGGCTGGAACAAAAGGCCCGGGGGATGCACAGATACCGTCTTCAATAAGACAGATTCAGATATTAACATTGGCCATATTTAAAACTAATGTTGGCCAAAGAAATGATCTTATTTAATATTTGTTAATTACAGTGTGAATGCTTATTTTAGCATTTACGCAAAATGCCTTTAAGAGCATTGATCTCAAATGAAAACAAATTAACTTTTCCCAATGACGTGGTGCATTTTGCTTTTCATTAGATCATTACACTGTTAAACCACATCATGATAAATATTCAGACCACTTGTCTCATCTAAAATGCACTCTCAGGTATTGTAGATGCCTAATCAGATCTGCAGGACCACATGCATCAGTAGAACTGCTCATAGTGTCTTCGTGTGCAGCGGTTAATGGCTTCAGCAGGAACAGTGGCCTGTACTACGAAGCAGGATTTGCGTTTATCGGGGGTAACCTCAGGTTCAGTTCAGAGTTTTCAGTCCTATGAAGCTCGCTCACTTCTTATTGGGTAAATCACCACGGTAACTTATGCTGAACAGCCAACCTGCTCTGGAACAGGTGAACACACACAACAGATGCATCTCGGACATTCAATATCTACACACAGGTCACTAGTTCTAAAAAGATCAACAGGTGAACTTGAAGGCAGCAAATTCTCCTCCACAAACAACCAGTCACATCTTCTCTTCCCCTGGAACTCTGTAATCTCCATCCTGCACCACAATTAAGTCCTTTAACAGTAAAACCCTGATATATCTTGGACGCATATTCTGTGTGGAGAAAACGAGCGTGAGAGGATCCATCCAAAAAAGCACTCCAGCTTCTTCGTTAGCTGGAAGAAAAAAGTCCGCGGCTGTGACAAGCAGCTTTTCTGTTGTGCGCCATGAATCACAGAGAGCCAATGTTTGCTCAATTCCACAGCCCAACCTACACACTCCCACAATTAACCTTCTGCCTGGAAATCCTCTTGCTCTGACATAATAGAGCGTGTGTGTGTGGTGTTGACTTCCCAGACAGAGACCGTGTAAGAGAACATTAGACAAGATGGTTTTGGCTCAGATAAAAAAAGTGCTGTTGTTGAAGGAAGTATACAACCCCTCTCTGTGTGTAGCTGTGCAACAGCCTGTGACATTCTGCCACCACTGGGCGTGTGAGTAACCCACTCAGGGGACGCAAATGTCAAAGTGGCCTGACTTATACAAGGTAAAGGAAAGTTTTCTGGCTTCAGAAGATGAAGAAATCAGAAGATTCTTATCATTATAAATGTATCTTCACTTATGTGCAGTCTGTTCATTTTTAAAGTAAATGTATTCTGAGCTTACATCCATATTACAACTCATTCATTTGACAATGCATCAGTCCTGCTACGGATACAGCTCGCGTCCACACTACTCTGAGTTTTAGAGGTGCTACAATCAGAGAAGTTTGGAAACGCTGCTGGTGCCGTTTCATTTTGATAACTCTGGGTTTTAGTCTGGACGGGCATGTTTAGAAGCTATGACGTAGACACACACACAACTTGCTGTTTAGATCTTTTCAGTTACGATGTAGCCTTCGCTGATTCGTCAAGCTTAAATCACATGGCCCCCTTCCGTTAGTAAACAGTCCCTCATGTTGCAATGCAATTAAACACAAAAATGTGGCTATAAATAAAAGGTCAACATCCATTAAACTGAATCATCAACATACTTGCCTTTACATGACATTTGCCTAGATTTCATATAAATTCATGGTAATACTCTATACGAGCCATTTAAGGTGTATGTTACGCAGCTCAGCAGATTTAATCCACAACTCCCCGTGTATCTGCTGAATCTCGGTACCTCGCTGAAGGTTATTTTGAGAGTAATGCGTGAGGACGTTTTGACGGTAATTTATCCCCTCTCCTCCTCCTGGCTCTCATCTTACCTCATTGCCAAGCAGAGCAGAGACGCAGGCTTCGGAGGCATCACATATGGCTGTGAGGTCGTGACCCCCCTCCAGGGCAAGCACCAACCGACCGCCTGCCAGACCCATCAGCTGCCTGGTCAGGTAGCCAAAGCCTGTACACACAGGAAATGGCAGAAAAGAAAAAGGTAAGAAAGAGAGGAAGGGGGGAATTGAGGGAGGGAGGGAGGGAGGGAGGGAGACAGGGCGGGAGACAAAGAATGAGACGAGGGAACACTGCCCTTCGAGCTCCGACTTCCTTTTTGGATATCGATCAAAGAAAAAAAAAGAGAGAAATGGGGGTTTGAGCGTGCATGAAGGAAGGGGTGACTGCATCAGAGAGAGGGAGAGAGAGAGAGAGCGAGAACTGTGGATTTACTGGAGGCCAAAAAACAAGCCTGGTTTAATTTTAATAAATACGGCTTTGGGTTATAGGCCTGCTCTCAGCGTTTCATCTTTGTTTTTCAGGAGGAGGGGGAGTTTGAATATGTGCATTCAACCATACTTTCTTCTCCCCCTGAATTCTACCCCTCTTCCTACAATCCTCTCTAAACCACCCATATAATAACTTCCTTCACGACCAAAGACTCCCGCTTTTATTTGAGATCTGCAGGATGGTTCTAGAAAAGCTCTTAGCTGGCACGCCAAGGTCTCGATCTGAATACACAAGTCAGCTGCACAAAATAAACACGAGGTTTGAACATACAGCAAGGGTGTCATATGCCAGATGTAGAGGGTACGAATTAAAATGTGCATGCACGATCAAGTTCTTGAATATGGAACAGCCTTAAACGTTTCTTTCTATAAGTCATTGTATGGTTCAGAAAAACACAGGAGTAATTAAGTGGATAGCTGCGGTCAGCACTTACATTTGGCCGTCAGTTTGTATCCTCCCAGGGGCGGAGCATGTCCGTCCACCGCATCAAAGCCTGAAGATACCAGAACCACGTCTGGGGCAAACTCATTGGCAATAGGCAGAACCACCGTCCTAGAATAACCAACAGGAAAAAATAACATCAACAAACTGGTGTATTTATGGTGGAGGCTGCGATGGAGAGGGGGGGCAATTTTCTTAAGTCTCGTAAGCCTGTGGCTTTATATGGGACACTAAGTTTGATGCATTTGGTTTTGGGCTTGCTGCCTTCCACATGCAGAGCTACTTTAAACATTCAGAGTCTTGCGCAAAACCACCAAGAGCACAGAAAGCTTGGTGATTAGTGAGGTTGAATGTTGTCACACACGCTGGGGGGGGCAGCTAGCCAATCAAATGGTCAAACATTAGCGGATAGAGAGAGGCAACTTTCTATTCACTTGGGAACGTGGTCTCTCTCGTTGGACCCCCACTGTATTCTGAACTGTTAGAGGGTGTTACCCACCCAATTAGTTTGTATGTGGCAGACAAAATGACCACTGACGTGAAACGTTTGAACTCTCGTAGGAAGTAATAGACTAAAAGATGCTTAAGTAAAACAGAGGAATGGAAGGACATAGTAAACTGCATGCGTGTGCTTAGTATGTAGGATATTTCTAACACTGGATGGGTGTGGTGAGTGAAAGATGTTTGTGCGCGACCTTCGTCTGACACACAGCTGCAATGTGTCATACACAGAAATCATACCAACAGTGGGATACAGTTCAGTGATTCACTGCAAGTTGTGGCTGGAAAATCCAGTCTGGTTTATATGGTGTCCCTGTTTATAAAAATAAACAAAGTGCCGTTCAGCGTATACATGTTAAATACTGAGACAGTTTTACACAGAAAGATGAGATTAGATCACATAAAATTAGATGTTTTATTGTTTCGGTTTCATTTTAATTTGAAGAGCCGGACAACAGTTTTTTTAATTAAGAAATTATTCAAATTATGAAGCAGGTATTTTATGGACTAATAACGAAAGCGTTTAAGTTTAACCTTCTGTAAGGGTGCCTATGAATTAGGAATCCTTAATAATAAATAACTACATCATCTAGACTATCATACTCGGGTTAACACTGGCTTAGTTGACTTTGAATAAAGGGATAATGATTTAGGATGTCTCACTCGGTTCATAAATAGTTGGACTTCCCAGATGGCAAAACAAGAGCCTCTCTCTGATTTCGCTGTGGGATTTCAGGTTCGACACAGGAATTTTATGATGGTGATCTTGGCTATTTGGGCAAGTTGTGTTTTGGTGAGGTCTGTGAGTGACAGAGTACCACAGGGTTCCGTCGTAGGTCCCCTGTACTTTGCAGACCTCAGGAACACGGTGCTGGTTTGCCGGCTGTGGGTGAGCGGCGTGCCCTGAACTCCGGAGGCCACCGTTTTTTTTTCCCATCTCTCGTTCACCACCAAATTATAACCCTCAACTGTGCACGCCACGCCCCCCCCCACCCCCCTTCACGCCACAACACAACACTCATGCGTACACACAGCTGTCTGAGGGAGAGGCAGGAGGCAGTAATAGGAGCTCTCTGGTAGTCCTAGACAGCGAGGATACGCGGAGTGCGTGCGTCACTGTGTGTTAGTGTGCATCTGGCAACGATTCAGGAGATAACGTCATGCAAAGAGGATGAAGGAGAGAGATGGAGATACAGAGCGAAGGAAGATGAAAGAGGACGAGAGCGAAAGAGTCTGGAAAGAGAACAAGGACTACAACTGAGTGAGTAAACACGTAAATGAACAGTGGACGAAAGAAAATAAATCAGCAAGTGTGAACAACACAAGGCCCATTCATGTGAAGGCAACCAAACAAGTATATGAAAAATTAACAACTATTCTGTTTAGATTAGATTTGATCTCCCTTATTCTCCAACTACTCAGTAACTTACATCCACACACACAGCCTTGGCCCATTAACATTTGGGCCATAAAAGACCCCACACTAAAGGGAGTTGGCCGCAGGCGCTTATGTGGGCCGGCACACGACGCAGAGGGAAACCTTGACTGCCAAGGATACTTAAAACCACTGGAGGCTCTGCCGTGCCCCCCCCCCCCTTCCTCCAACCATGAACACAAACAGGGACAGTTCTGGTCACAGTGATGAAAAATGCTGGTGTCATCAGTTCCAGCCCTCCCCCCGTCCTGGAAAAATACCCTGACATTTATTGAAATAAAAAAAAAAGCCACAGCTATCAATTAGCAAACTGGCGTAAAGGGAAGGTAGTGGCTTTGAGGGAGACTAATTGGGTGTGAATCAGAGGCTACGAATGCGGAGATGAAAAGAGCGTTGTGCTAATCAAGGGAGGGGGGAGTTTATGACTGAGCCGCGAGCTGTGGGACATCCTGAGCGGAGAGGTTGGCTGAATGTTGCTGTGAACTACTTGGATAAGCATGCGGTGTAAACCTTTGTTTGGTGTTGTTTGGTTTACCTAGCAACAGGTGTGCAAGTGTCTGCTAATGAATGGACGGGCCAGCTTGAGAGAGTGTGTGTGTGAGTGTTGTGTGAGTGTTGTTTATTGCTGTTTATTAGATTGGGGGAGTTGTAAGAGGAAGAAGCAGAGACAAAATCAATGCAGCAGTGGTCAAGCTACAAATACACCAGTTTCTACACATGGCAGCTGCGGCTCAGGAGGTAGAGCGGACAATCCACTAACCAGCGGGTCTGTGATTACTGTACTGTACTGTAAGGTGCTTTGGGTGGTGATAAAGACTAGATAAGCGTTAAATTAATACAGACCATTTACCAGATGACATCACCTGGGTTATTGACTCAGACTTAAGAAAGCTCCTCCAGAGGGGTTGACTCAAATCATGTCAGTTTGGGATGTGTAAGACTAAGAGAGTTCCAGCTCCAGTCTTTATCAGTGGTTGTGTAGTATGTTCAGAATTTGATTAAAGTTACAGGAATTGATGCTGAAGGTGAGTCAAACAAGAGTCATCGGGAGCTGACATATCCCGCTGGAATCCACTTGAGAGAGCAGATGATTTAGTGCTGGCTCATGTGTGTCACTTGTTTTGTACAGCAGTGTGGGAAATTGTGCGTCAAAGCATTTATTACCTCCCTGCGACCCTGTTTGTTTGTATGTGAGTAGGATTGCGCAAAAACTGAGTGGATTTCTACGAAACGTTGTGGAAGGATGGGAAAAGGGCCAAGACAGAACCCGTTAAATGTTCAGGCGGATCTGGACAAATGGGGAAACAAATGGGGGATCTTTAACATCAGGAGACAGGATGTTGTTATTTTCACCAATTTCCCTGTGAATTATTCATGGATCTTGATAAAAAAAAAAAGATCAAGCCTATTTAGGGGACTAGTATCTATGAGTGTGTACAATCTGGTGCAGCCACCATTATGCAGCAGTAATCCACCTCTGCCTCCACAGGGACAAACCCATCAAACCTCTTTGAAACTTACTGTATTCTATAGAATATTCAAATCATTAGACTTAACTTCAAGACAACCTTTTCCTCTTGTCCGTCATAAAAACGAATCTTTCTCTTGAATCTCTTCCGATCTTGATGAGTGCAATTGATTTCAGGTGCAATAGAAAAGGGTCAAACCAAGAGTCAACAACACTGGAGAGATTCAGCCTCACCCACTCAGTAAAAGTCTCTTTGAGAAGAACATACAGAGGTTGTCCTTTAGAGGGAGCAGTGCTCATCAAACCGCTCAACAAGGGTTAATCTGCAGCGCTTCAAGGATTTCCCCCTCCGTTCATAAAAAAGTAGAGAGCGGGGAGAGGGAGAGGGAGGGGGAGAGAGAGAGAGAGAGAGAGAGAGAGAGAGAGAGAGAGAGAGAGAGAGAGAATAAGAGAGCTAAAACTCACACACGCACACTTGCACTTCAAAGCCCTGTCATCTGGCGCTGCAGAGAGCTGGTTTGAATTAAGTTTAATTCTCCTCCTCTCTCGTCTTTCCAAGTTCATGGCAAAAGATGGAGTGAAAGGAGGAGGAGGTGAGAGTGAGAGAGAGACAGAACGAGAGAGAGTGGGAGAGGGAGAGAGACAGTGCTTCTGGTTTTCATTAGAGCCAATTTTCTTATCTTTTTTCTCTGTGCTTTCTGGAGGCTCAGACTTGATCCCCTGCAAATGCAACGTGGCACAGGCCAGTGGAGGAATGGTAAGGTACCGGCTGCAAGGCACGCATCCCCTCCAAAAGACCGAGAGGGAGGAAGGAGAGGACCACGACACACAGATAAACAAGGAGATTGAAAGAGAGACAGAGATAGAGGGAGGGAGGATTTGTGTATCAGGTGTCCGTCCACATGTGTCTGTCTGCATGAGGTTTGACATGTACAAGCACTGATACACCCTCATATGAATCTGAGCCAGGTCCGTGTGTATTTCTATGAGCTTGTATTTACAATGTGCATGTATGTGTGTTAGTGGCAAATATATGAGCAACAAGACATCAGCCTCGGAGGAGTAATGACGCCAGGTTCTGGAACAATACACACCCAAACAAACTGTTGCTTTCCCTCACTTTACATTTTTGGACCTCTTCCATAATGCAAAGAACACTGATTTAATAACCTACAATTACACCAACAGAGCACACTGCCGCCGCAGCACAGGCCTCTTCACATGCATCTTTGGTCAGATGCAGGCGTGCACTCCTGAACAAACGTACACATCACAAAACTGAATAAAAGAGTGCTTCCAGATTTTTTAATGCTAAAAGTGCATTACGGATTAAGTTAAATATGCAGTGATTGTTGGAAGATGTCCAACAGTTTAAAGGCCAATCCATCAATTTTACACAAATTCATTTAAAAGGTGTTTACATATTATAAAGTATGTGTTACTGGTCAGTAGTATCTATTATAAATAAATAATACTCTTCTTTGTGTATTATCATTTAAGTGAATAGGAAAGTAGTCGCAGAGTTATGGACACAAATACTGATGTTCAAAAATAGTATAGCATGAGGCAAGCTGCACTCGCTATTGGCTTCAGTGATGGATCATATATAATGTCTACGGTATGAAATATATTAACTGGTTGTCATCAGTGCACATGCAGACAGACGGGTGGAGAGAGGAGGATGAGGAGGGGGATGAAAGAATGAGAAGCAGAGAGAGGAAGAAGGGGAGCACTCAGGGGTCTGGGGCACATTAACGGGCTAAGGTGTGTTTCCGGGAGGTTGCGTGCAGAAAGCTGTGAGAAGACAGTGGCCAGTTTCTGGCTCAGGCCAGATGGACGTACTGTCACTGAAACGAGTTCATCTTCAAAGAGCGCTGGAACCGATCCAGACCGGCTCCTCGTATCCAGGTGTACGAAGCAGCAATGTATAAGAGACATGTACATGTCTGTGGTGAATCCTGCCTGGACTCTGGTAGACCTCTCAAGCTGTGCATGTGTGTGTGTGCGTGTGCGTGTGTGTGGGAGAGGTTATAAATAGCATCAGACAGTGGACATAATATAAATCAGGTGTGGTATGAGGGGGAACTCTCCACCTTCTCAGCAGCTCCTGATAAACCATTTAACAGACTCAAAGAGTACAAAGGAAAGAAATTCACCTTAAAGCCTTGTTCACACAGCACAGACAAAGTTTTGCAAGTCGCAGACAAAAGCTCCTGATCAGTTGCCAATCACAATGTGTGAACTCTTCAAAGAGGGTGAAGGTACATGTAGTGGTGAGGTAACACAAACTCAGTGCAGTATACTAACTGCATTGGGTCCGGGGTCGGGATAGAGCAAAATGCCTATCGGGTTAACTCTTGGTTAGTTTTCTCCAGGACTTGTGTCAGATTCGGACAAAAAAATGTTTTCTGAGCTGTTCTCCATTCTTTGATGTCAGCTGAAACATTTCACCTCCTCTATAAAGCAGCAGTTCATACTATTGTCTTACCTGAAGGCAGCTAGATAGTCTGCATCCCCCATGGGAGGTTCCAGTCCCCCAGTAAAGGCCATGTTCACATTGAAGCCTACACCTGCTTCAGCGCCCACCTGAAATGCAGAAACACACACAGATTTTTTTTAATGCTTAAATTCAGACAATCATGTGGGCAGACAAGCAGAAAGAAGGACTGGTGCTCCTTCTCACCTCATCAGGTGCACCGCTGCCAGGGAAGAAGTTTCCGTCGTCGTAGCGATGCAATGAAAGGTAAAGGATGCTGGGGTCACTATAGAAGGCCTGCTGGGTGCCGTTCCCATGGTGAACATCCTGAAAACATCAAAATATAGAGGAAATAAGAAGCTGCATTAACCTAGACATTTAGTGTATTGCTAAATCAACTAACTATGTATGTATTACAGAAGCTGCATTACTATAAAAATGGAAATCAGACGACTTGGAAAATGACAGAGACCATCACATCCTGCATCTGCAGTAAGAGCAAGAAAACGATGCCCAGAGACACTAATACTACAAGACAGTCAAATCTGTATCTCAGCTGTAGTCTGATGTTCGTGATGTCAGAAGAGGAATGGTCAGCAGGATTCAATAAAACACTCAACTTCAATGATTATTCACTTTAGCCACCAAAAAACATGACATCAATTAAATGACCTCATTGTCTCGATCTCAAGAATGCTTTAATACACCAAAAGAACAAATGTCCCTTTTGGCTGGAGGCTGAGTGGCATGACAATGAGTTTGCTAGTTGCACTTAAAGTCCCCCTGTGACAGACAGACAGGAAATGAAAAGGCCCTTCAAAGGCTTTTCGGGAATGGCCATGACCAGGCGGGGACGCCACGATAGAGCACGACTCCAGGACATGTCCAGGGCTTTGTCATACCCTGTTATGAACAAATTTGTCTCTCTGGTATGAAAAAAGGGTCAGTGTCTGACCTAAATAGCAGATCTTTCAAGCTCCTCTCTCACACTGGTACAGTACATGGGCCTGTGGATGGTGCGCTGCTCTAACAACGTACTTTATGGTTTTGAAATGTGAGGAGCCAGACATTTGATGGGGAAATATTCTTGGGTATAAATGTGTTTTTATTGCAGGATATCATGCAGAACGCTTTCTGGAATATAAAAAACTACTGAAAACATACAACATAAATAAGATGTTCAACTGCCACCAGAATAACAAGCCCCACAGGTCGAGTAATAACAGTAACACGACCGGGCCAAGAGGTCCACTGGTGCCTGCAGTGTTCCCCTATCATTGCAAAAACTTTAAACTGCTGATGCCTCTTCAGTTAAGGAACTTTTTCCTGGACGAAATGCTAAAGTAAAAGCCAAAGGGGTCATTCAAATTCAAACATTAAACACTGGCAAATTAAACAAGAATCTGCCTATTAGCCCAACATCCAGGACCAACAACGAGGTGAAACTGTTATTGAATGTACGTGTGTATAGCACTTTGCATTCACCGCTTGTAGTTCAGGAAGAGAACGTGGGTGATTGCATCATCGTTCCAAAACATCTCTGCTTCTGCCTGTTCATACTACAACGCAGCACAGTTTTCAAACTAAAACGGGGGCAGCAGCGATTCCAAATGTCGGTTTTCAAAACTCTAGAGTAGCGTGGACAACAGGAATAAACTAGAGGATGAAGTCTTACGACCTTTTGAGTACAATAAGTAGAAAGCCCATGAATGGTACTAGAAGAAAGGTTGAAAGAGGTGAAATCAAAACATTGTGATTCATCTTCTTTTAGTTTTTGCAGGTTCAAATCCATTCTTTGAGATTTCCAGTTTCACAGTGAAGGGCACAGTCTTGGCAGAAGTGATCTTAAACACATACATTTTTAATGGCATGCACACTAGTTAGATGGTGGGGAATCCAACTCATATCAAACCACAGGGAATAGCTTTATGAGCTCAGGAGGGAGTGGCTGTGTATGCGTGGACAGTATACGTGTGCATTCTTCTCCAAATAGATGATTATGTAACAAACAACCCACTGCGTTGCCTGCGGAACTCACCCAGTCCACAATGAGGACTTTACTGACATTCAGCCTCTGCTGCAGGAGCTTGGCTGCAATGGCAACTGAGTTGAAGTAACAGAAGCCCCTGAGAACAGACAGTGAGAGGGATGACATGAAACAAACAGTGGTTATACATTTCTGAAGGATATACATTTATGTCTGTTTATGAGATGTGAGGGAATGATGTAACGATGCACTAAAGGGGGAAAGTGTTTTCCAGTTCAGATTTACTTACATGGGTGTGCTCTCCTCAGCATGGTGTCCAGGTGGACGCACGACAGCAAAACCATTCTGTCAGGGAAAAACAAGGATCATTTACACTGTCACATAAACCATCACGGTCCACTGAGGTTAGTCGTGTCTGACCTTAAACCTGATAACTGTAATCTAATGACATGAAAAAAAAAAGTACATTATCCCGGCCTTCCCAGAATTTTCCCAACTGGTGTCAGGTTTAGGGTTGCACAATAAAAACACATGAGAAAAACCACCACGAGAAACACATACACAAACAGTAAATCAAAAGCAAAACAACAATTACTGTCTGGCAGTTGTGTCCAGTTGCAGTTTACATTCATATTCCAGACTCATTATTTATCTGGTGCAGATATATGACCACAAAATCTAAAATCGAATCAGTTGAGCGTGAGGAGGCTACAATACAATAAAATATAATTTTATTAATCCCGAAGGCATCGACAGTTCACTTAGGGTCCAAGTGATTAATTTAATCTGAAGTACTGATATATCCACATCAAACCTAATATCTCTAACAACAATTATTTTCATGTCACGGTTTAAGATTTTGTTTTTCAAAAAGCTGTGTAATTCAGACGTGCACACACACGCACACAGAGGAACAGATGCTTACACTGGGTCAGTTAAGGGAAGCTTTGTCAAGGCAGAGACCAGCGGGACTGTTTTGTGTTTTGGGGGCTCCCACTGCTGCAGTATGCGGGGACATTAGATAGATGTTCAGGCTGATGTAGAGCGAGGCGAGCTCAGCTAATGATGTTGAGTCAGCTGCAGTGGATTAGCAGCTAGCCGGGAGATTATTGTAAAGACAACTGTCTTGGCTGGTTTGAGGACACCTGGTTACAGCAAGTTGCATAATGCAGCATGCACACATAGGTGAATAAGAGGAATTGGTTTATTGTTTGTGCCGAGGAAAAATATCAATGGATTAAAAAAGGACACGGAAAGAGTAATAGAAAGAGCAGATGTAGAAACAGAAATGTGTGACAGTGTGTGTGCGCCCGGTGTAGATTTATGGCTTTGTGTGGAGTTCAGAGAGTTGTTGGTGCAGGTGGAATTTGGTAATTTGGCTGTAGAGGATCCTCAGAGGACCGACTGCATGTGTGAGTGAAAATGTATATATATATATATACACCTTTGCACGTATGTGTTAAAATCAGGTTAAGCTGAGGGCAGGTCAATACCCTTGAACTATAACCCCCCGCTGGAGCAAATCCACATGTTTCTCCCGGGTTTCTACTTTTCATCACACAATGAAAAGAAATGAAATCACACAATGTGCTGTATAGAGAGAGCAGACCTCTATTTCTTTATCGTAAATATGCCCACGTGTGGAAGAAGTACTGAATGTTAGCTAAAAACCATGTGGGTTTTAGTATGGCGTGCTACTGTCTCTCCAAGGAATGTCATTAGTCTGCGCTGCGTTGGTGCTAAGCTAACACCAAGTGCGCCGGCTGCTCTGCAGGTGGCTGTGGTGTAATACTAATAAAGCCGGCCTGCAGTGGGGACTGTTAGCGTTTGCAGAGCCCCTGCTCTGTGCCTCCCTGCTGAGTTCAAACAGTAAGCCGCCATCGCCACAGACACAGGAAGGCTGGCTGGTGGGTAAGCCATGACGGGGGTGGGGAGGTCTGTCTGGGAGGTGCTAACGAGACTTGGGATAGATGCTCTGGGCGGAGGTTTCTCTTTTCCTGCGGTGTTCGGTGGGCGTATAGTACGTGTCTGGTGTAGGTTTGATTAATCCTTCAACAATACCTTAAAATAAACATTCACAGAATAAGATACATGGTGTGTGCTCTGCTTCCTCTCCTCTGTTGAGGTATGTGGCTGTCTGAAGTCGAACTCAGCTGGAAAATGGAACGAGGCAGTTAAATTTGACAAGCAGGCCGACATAAAAACCCTTTAAAGTCCTAGTGATGTAATTCATTTAAGTGATTTCCATCTGAGCTTTGTTTCATGCTGTCTCCTTCTGAAAGATTATTATACGTGCGCACAGGATTATCCACACGCAAACGATGTACACACATGACAAACATACAGAATCCTTCAGGCAAAAGAGCCCACGACTCTCGTTAGACTCCACAGAGGTTTCAAACCAACCTTCAGTTCGCCTGATGCCACTTTGAAGACCAGCTCCACGACGGAGCCAACAGCCAGACGAGCGGCACTGGATGAATGGACCTCGTTCCAAATGGTGTCGTTGTCCACCTGTCGACACACACACACATGTAGTTGTGTTGTTTCCATCATATTTTAGTGGGATAATAATTGCAAAATGGTGAAGACTCACTAAATAAACAAGAGAGAATCTCAGAGATAGTAAAACATACTTCAAAATTTAATATTACAGAGTTATGGTCAGATTTGCATTTTGTGTATTAGACTTTCTGAACATTTAATGCGCCAGGGGGTAGATACTGTTAATCACTACATTAAGTTTTTATTTTATTTATTCAGGGGTTCATGTTCTTTCTTATTTCTTATCATTACAATTATATATGACAAATTTCAGATTAAAGTTATAATCATTTTGTTTTATATAATAGTCCATGTTTGCAAGTGTGTTGACAAATCCAGAATAAAATCTCTATATTTTAGTTGGTGGTTGCCTTTAATATGAAGGATAAAAAGCCCTGGATAAAAAGTCGAACCTTGGAAATGGCCAAATTTAAATCTACTGGACTGAAATATTCACTATTGGCAGCTTACGGCTGATTTCTGATTTAAAAAAATGTTGTGTGACGTAGAAGTCTGGAAATATTGGAAACAAAATGAGAGTAAAAAGTTAAGCTCTCCTCTGTTCTATGACTTTGATGAACCGAAGTCGAGCAAGACATTTTGAGCTTGAATGCATTTATTTGTGTATTTATAGAGTGAAAAGAAGATTTCGGGATTGATTGTATGTGTGCGTGTGCACTTGAGGATGTTTAGACACAGGGCAACCATTCAGTGGTCTGGCCTGATTAATGCTGAGGCACGGACAACCCTCAGCAACAATCACAACAACACACACACACACACACACACACACACACACACACTCGCACAAGCCAAATGGACCACAATATACTATATGATTGACTGTACCCAGGGACATGCACAGGATAATATACACACCCTCCATCAGACATGGCAGATACTGCAGGCAGATGGAGCGCATGATAAACACAGAGAGAAGGAGCTGGCAGTGGAAAAGAAGAAAAGGAAGCACTGTGTGTCAGTGTGTTTGAACTGTGCGCGCACATGTGCAGAGCGGCCGATGCCAGAGCTCGAGTGAAGCTTTGTGATGTAAACCCGGGGGCTCTTCTACTTTGAATATGTAAAAACATTGACCTGCCAGTCACTCATTCTGTCAGACAGCCAGCGCTCTCATCCACGCTCACTCTCGGCCTGTCAGCCAGTCGAGTGGCCGAGTCGCACACGTTAACCCTCGCCACTCAGTCGGCCGTTCACGCCTTCAACCCAGTCAGTGTGTTTAAGCGACTTGACAGCTTCTCGGCCAGCCCGCCCACTTTCCTCTTGTCTCCAGTGACGGGAGTGATCAAGGCTGGAGGAGGACTCCATAATGACATCCACAGGGAAGAGAAATGGCTCTTTTTAAGTTGTGCCAAGAAAAGACTTTGTCATGAAATAAAACAGTGGAGCATTGACCATAGATTAAGAAAACTGGAGAGGAGGGAGAGAGGAGGTATAGAGAGCCTTGCTGGTGGGCGAGTGATTGGAGAGGAGCGGGTAGTGAGTGGAAGACACGATGTAGCAGCCGAGTCAGTGATTGAGCGAGCGAGCAAACGAGTGAGTGAATGGGAAACTGAACCAAATACACAAGTCAGGTTAATGAGCACAAACAGATGCTGTTCTAAAAGCAGCATGTGGAGACTGAGCGGTTTATTATTTCCCATGTTGATGTTAGTTTTGCCTCAAGCTACGAGTGGACACAGCTAGTCAGGAAAAAGTGAAAGGGAAGAAGTGTGTGTGTGTACGTGCGTGTGTGTGTGTCAGAGGTAAAAAAGAGCGGGGAACGTGCTGGAATGACGGAATGATGGTTGTCCACAGGCTGACAGCCTAATTTCAGCCCCCTTCCTCTGTATGTGTGTGTGTTTTTGTTACTTGTAAGAGTGTGTGTGTGCGTGTGTATGACAGGAAGACAACAATTTAGTCCCATTTGCCATTATAAAGAGCAGAACAGAGCAGCGCGGCTATCGGGCTCTTCTTGTTCCCACCAAAGCAGCAACAGTTAGCCCCAGAGGGAGGGGGGGGGGGGAGGGTTAGAGACAGTCTTCAGAGGTAAGAACGTAGAAAAGAGATGTAAGAGAGCACGTCAAGGCCAATATAGGGAGATGTGCATGTGGATGAGTGATAGGTCGGCCTTTGGAAAACCTCAATATTGTGAAAAAGACAACACACGGACAGTCGTGTCTCATGATTTCAGTCAAAAAGGGGATCAACCAGTCGAGAAAATATATTTGGATGGATGATGAATCGACAAAACATCACAAATTGTTTGACAAAGAGAAAATTTGACTTCATAAAGTTTTGTACTCAACATGTCACTGGCATATTAATCCTTTAAGGAGATCTAAGGTGTATGGATTTTATCTTTTTCATATGTTCCGTGACTTCAGAGGACAAATATTAACTTACATTGATTTCCTGGACACTTTACTCATAACTACTAAATCTGACCCTTCCCCAAGTCCTCACCTTATTATTTAATGATTTATGACAGGTCCACATTATGAGACTGTGTACAGATTTAGGTCCCCACAACATGGGTAAATACTGGACCACACACACACACACACACACACACACACACACACACACACACACACACACACACACACACACACACACACACACACACACACACACACACACTGTCTTTTCAGTTTCAAAAGACAGCGCTTCCTACTCTGAACAACCATCTAAATCATTGCCTTTGCACACACAGGTTCCAACACACTGGTATGCACACAAACAAAAACATACCCCCCCCCCCACCCTACCAACACATTCACACACACACGCACGGCTCATATGCTGAAAACATCTGGTTACGATTACAAACATGGCGGAAAGGCAAGCAACAGCTTTTGTTGCCTCTGGTCCTCGAGGGGCAGTATTTGTATGAGTGCGTGCAAGTGTGTCAAGATTGTGTGCATGTTTTTTTTTTTTTGGTGGAACAGGAACAAATGGGACTATTATTTTCACAGGGGGCAGAGAGAGAGAGAGAGAGAGAGCGAGAGCGAGAGAGCGAGAGAGAGAGAGAGAGTGGGCGAAGGAAACAGTTATACTGGTATTTGATGTTGCTGAAACTATGCCTACATGTTTCATTGAGTCAGATGGAGCAGTGCCAGTCGGGTATTGATTAGAATTACACAATGCTGTAAAAAAAAAGGCAACAAGCCTATGACAACTATTTTCCACTGAATAAACTAGCGTGACTTAACAGCAGCAATTTCCAAGAAATATCAGGCGCATTAATTACAAATACCTAATTGAGCTGTGAATATTTGTAAAATGACTTATCGGCGGTAAAAAGGCGAGACTTACCCCGATGCCGCCACATGGTAACCGCACAAACATGGGACTCACTGAACCTGGGAGAGAGGGAAATAAAATGAGAACCAGTCGGGAAATTGATAAAGAAAGAGTAAAAGTTCAGGAGGTGAAGAGGTGACATTGTGGACTTGCAGGCAAAAAACGGGTGCATGACCCCTGAATCTGAGCATTTGACTCCCTGACCTGATCTAACAGCGAAGGTACACAGGGGCATGTTTGAATTAGGTGAGGTGAAGAAGAAAAAAAAAGTATCTTGTTGCCTTCAGGATCAAACCCCCCTCTTCCCTCTTCAGGGAAATGGAGATAATAGGCCTGAGAAGGATGGGAAATTAATAATCTTCAGTTTCTTTGACAGATCAGAACATAAACTGAAAAATCGCTGACTTGTTAAATTTGATTACTATGTTCTAACATATCAGTTTCAAAAGACAGCGCCTCCTACTCTGAACAACCATCTAAATCATTGCCTTTGCACACACAGGTTCCAACACACTGGTATGCACACAAACAAAAACATACCCCCCCACCCTACCAACACATTCACACACACACACACACGGCTCATATGCTGAAAACACGGCTCATTACTTTCAAATGGAAACTAGAATTATATTTTCCTTTCACATTCGGAGCCGTCGCCTTTTTTTTTTATCTCCGTCCAAAATACATAGTAAACCTTTGGTTAAGTCCAACAGACAAATCTTGGCGATGGGTTTTTGAGAAATGTTGCAACATAAAAATTTAACTGTTCAATGTTTCAAGACTTTAAACTGATATCAAACCGGTGATGACAACCGGACTAGAGTAAAGTTTCCTGAGTGGAAGAGCAGACGTCTGAAGCTCAATGGGCAGAGGATGGCACTCGCATCATTCAGGTCAGGGCTCCAAGTCTCATAGAGCCCTTTCATTCGACCTTTATTTTAACTCGGGAATACGTTGAGGTACATTTACAATAAAGCAGAGTACAGAAAATAAATAAAACATTCCAGGAAACCAAGAAAACACAAATAAGAAACAGCTAAATTAGCAAAATAGCAAAAAATCAAGAGCAAAAGTAAAAGCGTATGGAATAAATGCAGGACATAAACTTAATTTAAAACTAATAACTCAATAAAAACAAATAAACCAACTAAAGCAAGAACAGCAAGACGTAAAACAAGTTAAAATTAAAAACTTAAATAGCCCAAAGGATAAAAACGACTTGAGCTGTAGATTGTTCTGTATGTTATTCCCATGTTGCAGGTGCATGATGAGAAAAGCTGCATTTACCGAGCTCAGTAAAAAACCGTTGGCAGTGCCTGCATGAGCGTGTTCGACGAGAGCCCACAGTAAAACACAGAGGTGATGCCATACCTCTAACATGCTAAAAAAACATGCGTTCAACAGTGTCTGAAAAAAGAAACGGCGTGTAATAGATATGTAATATATTAACTACAAATACTTTAAACCGTGACTACCTGCCATCTTTGTGGTTTTTATTACAGTTTGCATTTTCCCTCTCTTCCTCTTCTTTTTCTTTGTGTGCGTAAATCCTCCTGTGTGCTGCAGCTTACACGGGAGTATCTGGTAATACTCCCGTGTACGCAGCAATAATAAGGGGAATTTATGTCTTCGCTGTAATGAAAGCTTAGATGTTCACCGGGGTTTGCTCCTTAGCTTTTAGCGCTCTCTCTTTGACACACACAGGCACACGCACACAGGCACACACACACAGGCACACACACACACACACACACACACACACACACACACACACACACACACACACACACACACACACACACACACACACACACACACACACACACACACACACACACAGGCTACACCTGCTCTCGAAGCGACAAAGGCTGGACCTAAGTGACTGAGCAGCCTGGTGCGACTCGGATTTAACAGCGCCAGCCGGTCCTCAACTCATCGTAACACCTCCACCTCACTTTATTACATTGGACCTTTTGTTGTGACACTTGGTGAATCATACAAGCAGATTCCTTTAACAGACACTACAGCTTCATGGTATTCACATGACAGGCCAGTGGAAGACTGGGTCTGATTATACTTCATGTTGCAGTCTGTTTGAGTGCATCTGTCTATTGTAGCTGTTTGAGCGTTACTGTATTTCTTACAGTCCAGTTTTTGCCGCAGTGGATTGGTTCCGTAGAGCAGGACGTGGGCTTCGGAGTGGACTGTCTGTAACTCCTCCAGTGAGGCCTTCCTACCACGGATACACTGTGCACACACAAGTACAGGGGAGATGTCAGTGAAAAAGAAACGGACAGAACACTTGAGTGGGTCTCCGTGCTCGACCATTCAAACTGCCACGGCCAGTAAAGTGCACACTGTGTGAGGAAGAGTTGCACATAGAGGGGCTCAGCTGCTAGTCAGAATTCGGGTGGGTGTGGAAGTGGGAGGAGGGGGGGGGGGGGATAATTCAGGATCATTCTCAAACCATAAAACCTCAAACTATGCAGCAGTGTCAACAGATATGGCTAAATACTGCCCCCTTCTGGTCAAAGTAACAACCTGCAAAACTTGATTTTTTAAAAATCCCTTACTGAGTAGTAAAAACACAACAACAACATAATATACACAAAGAAAATATATCACAATATTCAACACAAACACTGCCGATATCAAATTTCGTAATTATTCAGCATAAAACAACAAAGAGTTTGAAATCTGTATGTTTACATTTTGTTTAAATGGAATATGCACTCAAAATCTCACAAGGATAATAATCTACCACTGAATGTTGGAATCTGATGATTATGACACGGTTCATGTTGAATATTAAGTGCGCTATAGAAACCATGCAACAATAATACACCTAAAACTTATAATAAAATGAAACTTTTGAAGAAAGGCAGCAGGTGTTTATTACTTTAGATTGAACAAACATCTGTCCATCTAAACTGGGTGGACATGAATTTACATATTAATAATGTGTTATTTATCACATACTGTCTAATCCACTCTGTTTCTGTGGAAGTGATTAATAAAACATTATTATATCAATCCATGAAGCCACACCTCTGTGTTATCAAGAGTAACTCACCTCACAGTGCCCTCTGAGGCCTGTTTCCTGTAGTCGGGACCAGATACTCTGGATACGTCCGGCGTGCTCTGGATGACTGGTGGTGTTTCCACACATACACTGGTGCTTCTGCATTAGAGAGTCGTATACCAGACCTGGAACACACACACACACACACACACACACACACACACACACACACACACACACACACACACACACACACACACACACACACACACACACACACACACACACACACACACACACACACACACACACACAGCTTCTATGTTATTATGCATCTTTGACAACATGATTTCTATAATCAGACTATAAGACAACAAGTGTAATTATCTATCGGCTTCATTATTAAGAAAATGTCCAGTGCTGGAGAGGGTCCGGGGAGATGAGATAATTCTGTGCACTGAATAACACCGTGTTTTATATTTCCATCAAATATGTGCATATATGTCGCTATACTATAACATGTGATTAGTAGGAAGACAGTGTGTTTCTAGATTTCTGTTTGCTGATCTTCTTCATAATGGGTTTCAGAGTGAGAGGACAGACATACAAATAAAAAAAGAGCATTTAATATTCAGTGTAAGTTCCATATTATTATTATTAGGGGTTGTATTTCTACCAGACCTGTAGTGAATCGAGGCTTGGCGGTGGGCTCCTGTACGGCCATCGGGAAGGAGGAGGAGGCTGGAGACGACTGCGCCCTGGAGAGCGGGCGGTGTCCCGCGAAGCTGATTGATAACCCGGCTGCTTCCATGGAGGCCTGGTAGTTCCTCAACTGGTGGATCCGCTGTTGCTCTAACAGCAGAGCCTGCTGCTTTCAATCGCAAACACACACACGGTGGCATTCAGTATACCGTGGACTGCAATGTCTTCCTAGTGCCAGAAGATGGCACTAGATACTCACAATAGAAATGTGAAGCTGCTGTACTAAAACATACACACTGCGTCGAGAAGTTGTTATTGTGTTGCACAGGGAGGTTCTAGTTCTCTGTTCTATTATGCAGAGATTCAAATGAGAAGACCAAAGATTTACAAAAAAAGGAAGTAATTCAGGGAAACTGGTTTTGCTTCCACTGTGAAATGTTTTGAATGACGGATAATTAACCTTTAAAATGTGTTTCATGTGAGTTTCAGTTGAAAAGACGATTCTTACCATTAAAAAAAAAGGATAATGCAAACTATTACTCTTTAAAAGAAAACACATTATTCCCAGCGTGATGATCATAATAGTTGAAAGGATGATGTCTACAACACTAGACAATTATAAAGCCCCCCAGTGAGAACTCAGTTAGGTTTTTCAACATGCACGCATTAATAAGTTGGTTTTAAAGTCTCTCATATAAGAGACTGGAAATTATGTATATGTACCAGAGTTAAATATTTGGTATTTCCACTGAAAAAGGAGCCTGACCATGCAGCCCTGTTATTCTACTCTGATAGGCGGGTCTGCTTACACTGTGGCCACCATGGCGACAGTAAGAAGAGTGGCTGATTAAATTTGGGTGAGCGGACAGCAGGGATGGGCAAGACAGAAGAGGACACGGTGTCCTGGCCGCGTGTGGGCGTGCGTGTTTGTGGTCGCAGATCGATTTCAAGCCAAACAGAGACAGATCATACACGTCGTGTGCATCTGGGGACAAGAGAAGGCCATGTGGTGTTAAAGCATGCATGTGGATACGGAGTGTGCAGGAGGTTTTCCATCTCCTGAGCATTTCACGAAACACACTCCACTGTGCATTAGCAGTGCACGAGTTGTGAGTGCAAGTGTGTTTTGTATGAATAGATGTAAATGTAGAGTAGTTTAAAATAGACTGTAAAGTGGACCGCTCAGTCAGCTTTGAAGAAAGGCAGATCAAATGTACAGTGTAATGTTTCAGTCAGTTACTATTAGAGCCATCTGTCACCACTGTCTGCATTAAAATCAAATCACGCCCAGTCTCCAATTTCCACAATGCACTCTTCACCTAACATATACATATATTAACCCTAACCCTCTATTTCTCCTCTACCTCTGAACTTTCCTGAATCTTCTTCTACTCCCAGTCCCACTCTCCTTGACCCTCTCCCCTCATCCTCACCTGTCTGAACAAGAAGTCCTGCTCAGCCAGTCTCTCCCTCTGCTCAATCTCCTCCTGCTCCTGGAGGTCCAGGGGCTCCTGCTTGATGACCATCCCCCGGAGCAGCCCTGTCTCCTGCATGGAGGCAGAGGACAAGGAGGACAGCCCCTGGTGCTCCCGGAGTTCCTCCTCCGTCTCCTCCGGGTGACTCTGATGCTGCCTGGCCGACCCTGAGGCGATGGAGCATGCCGAGGAGACCTGATCGCCGGGCTTCGAAATGATCTAGAGGACAAAAGGAGAAACGAGACCTTTAGGTGGGAGGTTTTACTTGACATTGCTATGATTGTAGATCTAATTTCAGTTGGGTCTTATGTTCTAAACACAAACTGTCATGCAGAGATATAAATCTTTAGAATCAAGGAATCAACTGATATGAGATATAGGGGTGAGGGCAATTAGCCAAACATTACAATATATTAATATATTACAATTTGTATATTTGAGGCTGAAACACAGTTTTTTTGTCTTGTTAGGAGCAACAATTCACAAAGACATTTATTAAGAGAAGATTAAACAGAATCTAGTCAGGACAGACAGAGAAATTTAGCTTTATTGAAACAAGACAAGTGAGGGAAGGAAAATCTTGCCGTCTCAACTGAGAGAACATCAGGGACAACAATGTGCAACGCTGGAAAACCTGCACCACTCCAACATGTATTGGTACACTGAACATGTTTTTCCGTTCCAAAAATAGCTAACTGATCAGTTCCAGTTCAAAAACAATGAAAAGAACTCAAAGTTTAATCAAACAAAGGCTGACATTAGGCAGGCACTTGCGCTATCTGTACAGAGATAAACCAGATCTGTACTCTGGACTCTTTGTCTGGTTATTTGTTTGTTTTAAATCTCTATGACTACTTGTAATTAATACAGGTACGTGCACTGTGCCTGAGCCTGTGGTAGAGAAGAAAAAAAAACTCAGCTAAAAGACATGAGGGGGAAAAGAGAGGAAGAAATGTAGAGGGCAGATTTTTTTTTAGGGAGATTTACTGTGTCCCTGTCTCTGTCGTCAAAGACCTCAACCTTGATGTGCAGGTCATGATTGGAGTGGGCCACGGTACATGGAGAACGAACACACACACACACACACACATTAACACACACAGAGGAAAAGACACACACTGAAAGACACACATACATACGCACACACTTGACTGGCATATTGCCCAGGGAACAGTCCATTGACGTCAGAGAGCATGCTCTAGCCTCATCCCAGTCCCTCTTCTCCAAACAAACTCAAAACACTCCTCCACTGCTGCCGTGCTGACTCTCTCTCTCTTGTTGTGCTCTTTTTCACTCAACCCCACACCGCCCCTCCCGTCTCCTCCCTCCCCCTCCTCCTCCTCCTCCTCCTCCTCTTCTTCAACAGAGGAAATAGTTGCTGGGATATGAACCTTGCTGGGGGGACAGACACTAATAACGCCTGTTGAAAGATAGAGAGAGTGGGAGGTGGAGAAGGGAAGGTGCTTGTGTACACAAACACTTGACACTAGTTGACTCCACATATCTAACTCTCTCTTTCACACATACACACACTTTGACAACAATATCAGTTAAGTAAGTATACCACAGTGTTGCCTTAGCTGTCTGAGATAATTAGCGGTGGAGGCAGCAGGCTCAGGCTGGAACCCATTCAAGATTCTTTCATTCCTTTCTTTGCTGCCAACATGTCTAACTGTTTAAAGCCAAATTTGAAGTTCGCAGGAAGTGCCCACTTTCCTTGCTGACTTGACAAAAAAAAAAAAAAGTGAACAAGGAAAGGAAGGAAGGCCACGGATGACTCATATTTTACAAAGCGGTGGGTCTCCAGTGGTTGACAGGGTAAATAAATGGAAATAAACACACCACTGGAGTATTTGTGAGAAAAGTTTGTAACATTGCCCTTACTAGTACATATGGAAATAATCTAATTCAGTGGCAGGCCATGGTGGAGCTTGTCACTGGGATGAGAAGTGGTACTTTCAATCCTTCTGCAGGGACTGCCGCAGTCTGGATTATTCTACTTACTCGTATTGAACAGAAAGTGAATTGCTAGTTTTAAGAGGCTGACTTTATTATGCAGCAATAAACAGTGTTTCCTTGGGCTACTTTTTACATTTCCCCTTGTGCCATGTTCTTTTAAAAGGCAGTTAAAAGACAAAACAAAGGCAACGACTAGCTGGGGACGTGTAATCTATTCAAATTAAATCCTGTAATAGGAAGAAAAGGACTAGCGTGGATTCAACTGCATACATTAATATAAGAAAAAAACATCCAATGTCGCCTTACGGCAAGAGGGTTACTGGTTAGAATCCCGGTCTGGCCAGTGATCTTTCTTGTGTGGAGTTTGCATGTTCTCCCTGCACTGGTTTTCTCTGGGGAATTCAGCTTCCTCCAGACCAAAGACAGATCGGGCTAAACTAATTGGAGACTCTAAATTGGCCGTAGGTGTGAATGTGAAAGTGAACGGTGTACCCGCCAGCTCCAGGTCCCCCTGCAGCCCTCAGTGGATAAGGGGTACGGATGATGGATGGATGGATACAATGGTCACTTTACTATAGCACAGATCACCAGCTCCAGATTATTCTTGCTTGATCACACATTGTTTGCTTTTGACAGTTACTTAAATCCTAACTTCTGAATGAGAATCTCAAGGCATTTTGCATGTTTTTGCTTTGAATTAGAGGTTCAGCTAACGCGCCCTCCTCGTTCCAGGTCACATCTTGAGTGTGGAATCATAAAAATAAAGCGCAGATCATTAAGCTAGCTGAGCTTTAAATGCGATACAGAACGTCGTATGGCTCCAGCTCACTGAATAAACACCATCCTCTCTGTGCTTTTTCCAAAACATCAACTTTAACATGGACGAGAAGTTAGTTTAAAAACGTGCAACTTGTTTCAAGCATTGCTGTTAACACTTGAACGGTGTCTGAATACAGTGAAAATGTAGAAAAGGGATTAGGCGGGTGGTAAAAACATTAAGTATTCACACATACGAGTAATGTGTGAGGAACATGACTGAAGAGAAACTTGGAGCAAGTGTTGCTTTAAAACAGATTTAAGGAGCTTACAGTGGAAGTAGTTCTGCTGATGACAGGGGGATTACACATGTGGTTTGCATTTCTACAAACTGTAAACCTCTGATTTGAATGAATCATATTATAGCAATAACTGTCTGAAAACACATCTTTTCTCTATGTGACGCTGGAATTGTGTTCATAGTCAGCGCGATATTTAAAAAAATAAAATAAAACAGGAAAAAGAAATTCAACTTAACACAAAATATGGGCACAATAAAGTGCTGGCAGGAAGTAAACATGGCTTCTTACTTCACAAGTCAACATGACTGGTTTGGAGATATCTGCACTGGATACTGTAGATTTATACTGTACCACTTTGTACTATCTGGTTAATACACAACTGGAGTGACTGTCTTACATTAAAATTAATATTTCCTCTGCCTGTTCTAAACATGACTTTTTACTTGTCCTGTGTTGATGGTACGGAGCTACTTCAGAATTATTCATTGTCATTCTTCAAACAGTTCTACAATATACTGTCACATTTTATTGTTAGTGTGGAGGACGTTGTGTGCAAAGCTTTATAGAAACAGCCTATGGTGCAGAGTGAAGTTAGGAAACTGTGTTCGTCCTACCTGGTTTATTGCTAAAGAGGAAGTGATTCTATGAAGAGAACTGCACCCATGAATGTCTATAGCTCAGTGTCCACTACAATTAACAAGCCAAGCCGATAAGATGAACGTTTCGTGAGATATGCATTCCACATACAGACGGACAGACTTTTGGAGAATTAGTAGGTAAATGAATTAAATAAACTTAAGCAACAAAAATATAAGAAAATATATATGATGATTCTAAATGTATTATTATTATTCAGTGTTTCAGTTTTTTTTTAATACGCCATCCATTCTCACCTGTCATATTCACATTTTAAGCTGCCTGGATAAGAGCAATAACACAACTTACAACTTGAAGATAACCTGGTTTTACTCCTGAGCTCCAGACTCACAACAGCCTGCAGTCTCGAAGCAGAGGGAGTCACTGACCGCCAAACAACACAAACATAATGGAGCTGAATCCTACAGGAAGTTCTGTACGTACACACACACACACACACACACACACACACACACACACACACACACACACACACACACACACACACACACACACACACACACACACACACACACACACACACACACACACACACACACACACAAACACAAAGAGCCATCTCCCTCTTGACAATGACACTTACAGTGCTGCAACTCCCCTCATCACGTTACGCGCACACACACACACTGTCGCATATATAAGCACACACTTACACACACACACACACCGACAAGGATGCAGGTCATTTCCTGTGTGACCATATATGGAGGCGACTTCCTTAGAGCACAGTTGCCAGGGTGACAGGGAGAAGTAGGGATACATGAACAGAGACAAGAAAGACTGCTGAGAAGACTTGATAACTGCAGGCTGATTCATCCTGCTCCTGGACCCGAGACAGGATTCACAGACATTAACCAAATCAGTGTCGTGTAGATGGACAAATACTGACACACACACACACACACACACACACAGAGACACACACACTGAGCTACCTTGTTGATGATGTGCTGCTGCTGCTGCTGTTGGAACAGTTGCTTGTGTTTCTCCAGGAACTGCTGGTGCTGCTGTTGGACCACCAGCTGCTGCAGGGCCTGGGCCTGTCCACACTGCTGCTGGGGCAGTGGGGCTGACTGGGTCCTCCCCAGGGGACGGTGGCCCCGCGCAAGCTTGGAGACAGCGGGAGACTGCAGCGAAAGACCACCAAGACCAACTGTGTTGAACACAGAGTGGTTAAAGTCAATTTATTATCATTATTATTATTTTAATAAACACAGTCACATTTAAATATTTGTGGCTACAATAAAAAATTGTACTTGCTCACTTAATTGTGTCCAATGCCTCATGGCTGTGAGGCCCTGTGGGCTTTTGTGTTTAATGAGTTTGCAGCGTGTCAGAATTTATGTGATTAAGCTGTTGAGTAAAATGTTTTGTTGCTAATAGGATTACACAAATGAGTCCCAGGTCATAAAAAAATCCATAATTTTGCTTTGAGTACAAGGCAAAGGTGACGTTACATTTAACAGTCGAGCAATTTATCTAAAAAATACTACTGCTAATTACTACTAAGTACTTATTCACTTAAAAACTTGCAGAACAAGAGTTTATTGTGTAAGATTTATAGCGAAATAAAAGAGAAAGCTAATCAAACAGAATTACACTTTATAATTAAACTTACTGTATGTCCTGTCATCCTATCAAGAGTTTTCTGCATGTATTACAACAGTCAAATTACGGATATGTGCAGTCCCAGTAGCCCAGCTGAGAGCAAGAATAAACTTAATTGAGAAACCAGCTACTCAATGTTGAGCAGTAAGGAAAATGGATGTTGTAATGAACACTGACCCACTGGATTATGGCTCTGCTCCAGCAGCACCATGTGTTGGAGGAGGGGGTTGTGACCAGCTGTGCCCCCTCCGACCCCCTCCCTGTCCAGCGCTGAAGATGCCAAGTAGGGGGGTAGGTGGGCAGTGGCCAGGAAAGGAGGGGTCAGAGGAATGCCCTGCTGTAACGCAGAGAGATGACTCTCACCATCTTGGTGTCCTGATACCACCTACAGAGAGAGAGAGAGAGAGAGAGAGAGAGGAGAGAGAGACACGAGGAGTGAGAAGAGGATGACACAGGCAGACGCAGATGGATGGAGACAGAAGGGTCAAATGAGACAGAGAATGAGTGAGATGGACAAAGAGAATCAGAGCGAGAGACAGAGGGACTTGAAAGATGCCAAAATTCTGGGACCGAAAAATGATACAGCTCTGGAGCCTCAGTTTTGGAATCTGCCGCCTTCATGTACAGAATCAGAAAGACAAACGCTCTGTGGTGGTTGGTTTACCGTTATCTTTTATCGTAAAGTTATCTGTCAGTGAGTGTTGTCAACGCATTTACATGTGTTCAAACTACAATTTCTGTGCATGTCTTGTTCTTTCTACCCAGTGCTACATTGTAAAATTGTATAATATTGTGTCAATGTACTCACAGTGTTAGTGAGGCATGTGGCTGGCAGTCCCAGGGTGATGTTGGGCAGAGACGGAGAGGTGTATAAAGACAGCTTGCTGAGAGACCCTTCCCTCGCTGCCAATCTCTGAAGCAGGGAGGCCTGGACATACACAAGCACAGAACATTGCAGTAAATCCTATTTTACACACACACACACAAACTAACTTCAACAAACACAAATAAACAAAAGTTGAGCCTCATCCTAATTATAAGTGAAACTCTAAACCCAAGTCTTAACCCTCAAACAGCCAGAATAAGATGGACAGAAAAATGTCTTCACGTTGTAAAGTCTATGACTCAAACTTTACAAGCACGCGCACGCACGCACGCACGCACGCACGCACGCACGCACGCACGCACACACACACACACACACACACACACACCCCTCCATTAAAAAATAAACACTGCTAATCTCCTCCAGGAATCATCTGGTGACCACACCAATGCCTAATACACACAAACACGAACAGACGCACACAAGTATTTGCATCTGCAGTCATACACATGCACACACGCAAACTGATGTGGGTTACCTCTCCTGGGCAGCTGGAGATGATGACCCCATTCTCACTGGGGATGTTACTGGAGCTGTTGTTGGGGGAGCTGGGACCAGAGCCTGGTGCACTGTTGCATGCAGACTCTAAAATACACACAATACAGAAATAACATTAAAACATTTTTGATTCTGATAGCCAAATTGAAACAAGATGTAACGGAGCAACAAAACTACGCACCGGCCACATCTAGGGAACGCTTCTTGGCAGTAGTGATTAGACCATCTTTCCTGCGGAGGAGAGGGCTGCTGCGGCGCTCTGTCACCTTCTGCTTTAGCCTGGAACGAAGCTTCAGGTTGGGCTCGGAAGCTGGTGAGATACAGAGAAGGAACACGGAGTGGGTGGAGGACTTACTCAAGAGGTAGAATAAAATAAAACTTTTCTGTTACTAGAGCTTTTTGTCTTATTTGAGGAAACACGACCGATAACTGGAAAAAAAGAAGGTTGTCCAAAATGTTGTCACATCCCACATGCAGCAACAGGAGATAACAAGGTGAATGAAGTCAAGTATTTGATATCAAACTGGAAGCTGAACTTAGCCCCATAAATGTGTTGGAAATGACAGGTTTTCTAGAAACAGCCGCTCTGGCACCCAGCTCTGTGATAGATCGCTGGGCCACACGAGTGGGAGCTTGTTCGCAGGCGTGTAGTCGGGCTAATGAGCTCGTCCCTATAGGCCACACTGTATGTGTTGGCTGACAGATTCAGGAGCTGAGGTTAGCAATCATCAGGTGACAGTGGGGAAGTGCTGCAACGAGAAGAGAGACGGCCAACTGGCAGCTTTCATGACCCCACGCTTAATGATGCTGCCTCTGTGCATCTGCTAATGAACACTGCTTGTTTCCAGACACTTTTAATTTGCGTGCGTCTTCATGTGTGGGTATGTGTGTGCCGCGCTCTACATCTCTTGGGGCTCTGCTTGCAAACAGATGCTCCCGAGCTGTATTGGTGAGTGGCTTGTTAGTTTCTGGCCAGGCTTGGTTCAAAGTCACTTCCTGCCAGATTACACCAAACTCTGGCTTCCCTCTATTAACTGAAGCTGGACAGTTGACCAACGGCTGACCCTGCGCTCCTCCAACGACCTCGTGTCAAAGACGTTCATTAAGAGAGCCAGGACTTTCTACTATAGTCAAGTGTGCTATATTCCTTGATAGAGGACTCATTCAGGGTCATTATCAACCTTCGGGCGCTTGCTTCCAGCAGCTTTGAATCCTAATCGAGGTAGGATGAAGCTTCACTAGGTTTTAATGTACTTCACAGAGGTGCAAGCACGACACCTCCCGGTCAGTGAGGTTGAGATGACCTATGGTGGATCTATAACGTCTAAGTACCTTTTCAAATGGACTTTCACTTGTAAGGGAAACAATGCTCCAAGTTATGAAACTCAATTATTTAAAAAAAGTGCTTCTTCAGAGTGGAGAGCACTCTTTCATTGTCTTCGTTAAGAGGGAGCGGGCGAGTCAGGATGTAATGCTATGCTTACGTGAATGGCAGGAGAAGAGAGTCTACGAGGAAAGGAGCACGGTGCATCCACGTTCAATTTTAGTCCATTGCAAAAGGAACTGAAGTAGTTTAAGCTTTTTAACATCGGCTATTGTTGCGATAATTATTGAAATATAATGTAAAACAATAAAAGAAAATGACTTGATATTTTTATTTTACCATATCAGACTAATACAGCCAATTATGGGGATTTTGCCGGATGCTGATCTCGGTCATGGCAGTAACATTTATAGAATCACTTCCTGTTTAGCAATTTGTCTACAAAGTAAAAGCACACTGTCTGTTTTATTGCTGTAATGCTTTATATCGAGTTGAATTACAGAACTTTTATTTCAAAAAGCTATGAACTTGTTTCTGAAGATTTTGATATGAAACAGCAAACAGCAATTCAGTTCATCATTCCACCTTATATATAAGGCTGGTTGATCATGGACGCACAGAGTTTATTGCAGATAAACCAGGTAGGATGAACTGTGAGCCATGTTGATACTGAACGTACGTTAACCATCCCCCTAGATTTAAACACTATTACACTCATAGGATTTATTGACAGTGGCTGCAAAGGTGATCGAGACTGTAGGACTATCTGGTGGGAGCCATGGAACAAGAAACATGGCACAAATTAACCAGAGAGGGGAGGGGAGGGGGGGTATTTCTCGAGTAATTAAGAAATGGATAAATAAAAAAAAGAGGAGTGGACAGAGCAAGAGATAAGCTGGTGAAGGTGAAATGGAAGGTTAGAAGGAGGTTTGGACGACAACAAAGGAGAAAGAGAAGGAAGGTGAAGTGGGGCTTTAGTCGCAATGGGGGTGTTCACCTCAGGACACTGTGACTTTGAAGGGTGTTAATGCCGACTGGGCAAAAGCGCACCAGTGTGCACACGTGCGAACACACTCGCTGCAGAGGGCCCAGACTGTTTTTACTGCTGACTCTGGCATTTTACTGTAGCCATCCCTCTCTCTCTCCATCCATCCATCCATCCCCTCCCATCTCGCTTTCCCTCTAATTCCCCCATGTGCCCTTTAGCAAAGGTGGATTTGCCTCCTTGTCCTACTTTATGATGGCGATGACGCAGACAATAAACAGCATTTCTCGTCAGACATCCTTGCACATTCTGATTATTGTTGCTCCGGTCTCGTCAGGTAACGGTATGTCTTCTTCTGTGTTCCTGCTGAGGCCTCGCCACAGTCCTGACATTACAAAAAATTCCACACAAGTCATGAGAGGCCAAAGTGGCTATTGAGAGGAGGAAGGATATCGCACAATAGTCCCGGTCGCGCTGCATATTTACTTTATAATGCGTCACATCCTCAATGTCATGTCTCCTAATAGACATCGCTGGACTGAGGAAGCGTTGCCTCTCTGCGATCTTCTCAAACACAACTGTTCAAGACAACTGTTCAAAAATCATAAACCTTCCCATTTGATAGCACATCAATAGCAGATTAAACAGGGTGCTTAGGATTTCAATAGGGACTGGAGGAGGATTGCTTTTCTGATACATAACATATTGATCGGTTGCTCGTCTGTTTTGACAGATTGGAGTCCCGAGCTGCTAGAGTCATGCTGGGGGAAGCCGTACTGCTCCTCTACAGAAAGGGATCGATGAAGTAGTTTTCTGAAACTCATCACTGATGCTTCCCAGAAACAACATATATGTGGTTGATACATTAGACAGATCGGTTGGATGGACACAAACAGACAAGCAGACATTTGGAGACAAAGATTTGTCTAATTTTACATATTTTCTAGCACGAGAAAGGCAAACTAAACCAGATTGAATTGATTGAAAATCTTTATACAGCTCAGGTATTGCATAAACAGGATATTTGTAGTTACACTTGTCCTTAAATGTAACATCAATATATTTAAACATCTCCTCTGTGTAAAGAAAGAGAACAGTATCTGAAGCATTTTCGATGCTCGTATCAGAAAACCAAGAAGTCCGATAATCAGTGAGGACAAATGGAAAAGCAAGGATTGAGTGTTAATATGACAAGTTATCTCCATTAAAGTCAGAGGAGATGAGCCGGTAGTTTAAAAAGTATGATGGAAGAGAGACAGCCATGGTAATAACCACGTTAAATTGTTCTGCAGCACAACCTCACTCACTGCTCTCTGTGCTGAATATGAGCGTTGAATGGTAGAAAATGAAACAAAGAAAATGAAAATGTTGGCTGTAGAGATGCTGCATGGTTTAAATATTCAGCGCACAGTGTGGTATGGGAATGGGACTGTCTGACAGAGTGAGGGAGAATAGAAAGGGGTCATCGTGACAAGTCTGCGTCTGTCATGATGGCCCGACAGACTTCCTGCCGCAGCATTCAGAGTGGCCCTCTGTGTTCCATTATCACAAAGCCTCTAAGTCTTGGACAACGACCCCTGTTGTAATATACTGTACGCCTGGACTTGCAAGAGAGAAAAGGAATTCTTTACGTACATTTATAATTTACACGCATACATTACCCACATGGGTCACCACAGGCAAAAACGTCATGCCTGACAGTTCCAGGCGTCAGAGCAGCACACAACTGTGGTGACCACTGTCACTCACTTCCTCTTGAAGACAGTTCATCTTTGTGTCTGCCTGTCTAATCTCGTCTGCTTACTAGTGACACAACAGTTCCTCAACAGCCGCACCATAAGTGTGCTCATGTGTAGTCAGCAGTCCCTCTCTGCATCGCCTCACAACTGACACAAAGACCAAAGCCTTCAAATCTCAAACTCCACTTTTCCTAAAATATGTTATTTCACTAAATATGCACGTTCACGTGTATGAAGTAAACAGTTTGCTTTGCCTTGTGTCAGTGTGAACTGGGAGTTATGCATATTTCTTTGCACCACTGGGAACAGTGTCCCTTAAAGTTGAAACTTGCACTCAGCGGATGTGTGCCAGCTCTGACTCCAGCTCACGGCAGGTGGCCGGGGCTGCAGAGTACACAGAGTTTGGCCTCCAGCTGTGAAAGCAGCCAGTGATACTGCCAAGGCAGCTGCTGACGCAAAGTGAATGATCACAGCTTGGCCGTGTGTAACACAGACAGGAGGCCGGAGAATCTACAGTGTGATAGCAGGAGGCAGGAACAGTGGTTTGCTTCAGGGACACTTCTCGGAGGAGTTACATTTTGTTTTGTTGAACAGTGGGATTTATAACCTCTCTGAAGGAGTGTGACTTGAATGTGTTTGTCAATATCAGTGTCTACAACAGGAGAATAGCTTTAAAAATCACACATTTTTTTCTTCAAAGATCCAACACCTGTATATGTATGTGTGTGATGTCTCTGTCATTTTCACACCGGAAATTCCAGACCATGGTCTGAACCAGGGTTAATGTCTTTGTTTACATTGGTCTCAATAATAACTATTCTATGACATATGTACATCCTGTTGTCAACCAACATGGGCGCTGTCTACCGATACTTGACATTAATTGGTTTGTAGACGGCCGTGCATCTGACATTGGCGTGTGGTCAATTTGTCTATTGTATTCACAACATTGAATAAAGTGCAAAGAAAAAAAGCAGTTTTTCAGTTTGAATTGAGAAAATGAATGAACTGGATCACTTTGTTAATTCCGTTGCCACTCTAATATCACTATGATGTTACTATTCCTCATCATTCAAACATATCATCAGAGACAAAGAGTACAAACTATCCTGTGAGAGCTTTTTTTTCTGCTTCTATTGTTTAATGTCGTCTCAACTTCCTTCAATTGGCCCAAAAGTCTGAACTACACCAAAAAAATGTTTTCACACACACACTTGGGAATAAACTGAAAAGTCAGAGAGTCCAGGCCAAACCGGGTTTGTGTAAAAGCCCCTCAGTTACTATGGAAATGTTGTTATTCTGCTTTTATTGACTTTAGGGTTTCAATTGTTCTGCTTTCAAATGCTTCCACTCGACATTAGAAAGATTTAAAAGACCCCCCAATAGAAACCTTTAACATCGTTTTAAATATAGTATTTTACAGGATCCTTTTAATCCTCCAGCAGCTGACTCCAGGTTTGTGGGCCTGACTTTGAAACCTAATAAGCCATTTCAATTGCTTATGCAGGGAAAAGGAAGATTAGGTTGCCCCCTCTAGACTGGCAATGGGTGTGCGGCTGCAAGAGGTGGAGGAATACGTGTGTCAGAAAGTCACAAAATCTCATCACCAAACCATGGCCCCAGTCTGTACCTGTTTTACGGAGAGGGAAGTCATCTTTTGAGTCATATGTGCCCAGCAATGGGTGGTTGTACGCTGACAATGCTGTTTGGGGAGGAGAGCTCTGGTCCAAAGAGCTGTGCTGGGTTTTTCTACAAAAAAGATAAGAAAGAAAACATCAAACATTATGAATGTGCATTTGCAATATGATGTTAAGAAGTCTTTACAGGGAGAGTCTTGGCTCTTTGCAGGGGCGTAGGCTGCACAGTAAAAACATCCAGGGCTGAGCCCAGAGCCCGGGGGCACTGAGTTTATCTAATGTAGATTCAAATATTTTGCCCCTAGTTGCTTGTTATTGCATTAATAAACGTATTGATCAAATATACAAGCATTTTAGTTCATCAAATGTCTGTTCTACAAAAAAGTTGTTGAAAGCTTTCTCCTTTGGAAGTTCTCAAATGCTTTAATGATCCAGTACCTCACCACAAATCAAAGAGAGAAACAAGCTCGCACAATAATCTAACATTCCTGTGCATAAAACTGTTTATAATGTATTTTGCTCTAGCTCCACCTGCTGCTTACACAGCTGATGCAGTATTAATGATCTAATGATGACATAGAGCTTAATAAAATAACATGATAATCGGTCAAACGATTACTTTTACTTTAAAACTTTAACTACAATTAACTGTCAGGTGTAGTTCAATTTAAATATGTCAGCCAAGAAACCGCAGAAAAATGGCACAAAAACGTTTTACGCCCGGTAAACGTAAGTCATGTGATCAGTTACGTACACCGGGCCAGTGTAAACAAGGAAATACTACGAACAAGGAACATCGATGGGGAAAAGTTTTCACACATGAATGTTAAAGAATATGCGCACAATTGGATCCAGACTCTGTCTTTCACATTTAAACAACGCAGCAGGAGACGACAACAACACAGTCGCGACTGAACCGTGCTGCTCCCGCAGGCAGTGTGGACGCTGTAATCTGATTACATGGGCGCTGAAATGAAAAGCAAAATGTTCCATGTCTCACACGCCAGTCACGCAGCCAGTGTGACCAAGAACATTCACCGCTGCTTGATGTTCAGTTGCAAAGTGATGCACTGGTGAAGGTGGCGACTGAAATTATTCGGGGCTAAAGAAAAAAACGTTGGGGGCTACAGCCCTGGATGCCCAAGCCAGGCGACACCCATGACTCTACTTACTTTCCATACACACACATTTATAAGACAAAAACAGCTTCCATTACCCAAACCAAAGTCCACACTTAAAAAGACAGCGCAGAGTGTTGACAACAATATGAGTGGAATAGAAAAAGAGACAAGGAATAGAGAGAAGGGAAAAAATTCTGAGAGCTGAGCACATCCTCGCCTTGTTTTTATCACCAAAAGGCAGCAAAGAGACTAAGGTTTCGTTTTCTGTCTGAAGGTGAGTGAGAAACGCAGAGAGACAAGGGTGGAGAAGGTGAGAGATGAGAGAAGAGATGAGGCTAAAAGAGGCGATAACCGTATGGAAGAACAGAGGAGAACACAAACAGGTAAGAGACCAAAGAAAAGGGTAAATGGTGATGACAGCGATAACCATTTTCCCTGCTGATGGCGCACACACTTTGGATTCCATCAGCTCCCGCCTTGGCAGAAAAATGAATGCTTAAAGCCTCTTCAAATATTTAAAGCGGTGCCATTGTCTTCTCTCTGTGCCCACTTCAAACAGACGCACACTCAAACGCACCTCAAAAGGGAGCCAGCTGTCAATCACAGACAACAAACACACGGAGAGAAAAAAGACTCGTTCCTTCAACATTTTCTCTGTAGTTCAGGTCTGAGGAGGACGCCACGAGAGGCAAATGTTGACATTGGGAACTTCTTACAACGCACGCACGAAAACCTATCAACGACAGACATCCACACCACAGGGGTGCACGCCGCCACAGGGTTTTGCCACACGCCGTGAGGGACTTTTTGCGTCACTCATCATTGTGACTTTTATGTTTGGTGTTTTTCCAGCGCTACGATTTCTGAGCTCCGATATGAAAAGACAACAACTAACAGGCTCATAAAACCACAGAAAACAATAGAAGCTCATAAATATGGGGGCTTCATCAGTGTGGAATGCTGTTTTAACCCTTTCTTCTTTTATAGCCCCCAAAAAATAAAATGCACAAGTAAAAAGTTAACATTAAAGGTCAAAGAGAATGAAAGAGAAAGGAAAAAAAAAAGAGCATGAGCAGTTTTTCATTTCTTATGCAGAGGAGGTTATGTGTTCACCGCTGGGATTAGGCAATAAATATAGAGCAGACTTGGTGGAACTTGGTGGAAGGATAGGACACGAGCCAAGAAAGAACCCATTTCCCAGGGAATATTCATTGAACCTTAAAAATAAAACAGGCATATTTGTGGACTGATATCTATGAGTGTGTAACATTTAGTGCAGCTTGAATGGATTTAAGGGGACGGCCCTGGTGGAGGTATGCGCTCAACTGAGAGCCACTCCAGTTCTTTAAGAGTTAACTGTAACTTTATAACGCCAGGCACACAAAGAAATTGAAAAAAGGGAATTTTGAGAACGTGACGATGATTCTTGCCCTAAAAGGATGCACATTTACAATTCCAGGCGGCAACATGATGAGAAACACTGGAGAAACCAAGAAAATGCAACTCTCACTTGATTTTAAACTTGATTTTAACTGGCGTTCAATGAGTTAAACAAGTCAAATCCTGAGTGGGTCTGCCGCCGTCTGCTGTGACACTCACCCATACCAGTAGCGTGGGTCACTGGGCAGACAGTGGTTTAGATTTCGCTGAGCCAGGGCTTTCTTCTTGTTCAGGACAAACTCCTGAAGTCGCATCTTTACCTCTGTACTGGCGATGGCACCTAAACAGACACAGAGACACAGGAAGAAAGGAATGTAAACTAAGCACAAATATAAACTATGCACTGACACACACAGACACACACACAGCCCTGTTGCCCTACACAAAATTGCAACAATTTCTGTATTGCATCGCTGTAGAAGTCAGCGCTGTACTACCTCTGTTCAATCAGTGACACTAATGTGGAGATTATGACAACATCGCTCCCTGCTATGACACATAATGTGTTTGGAACTGCATGCACAATTGTATAATCCTGCTCAGAGATTCGCTGAGATTCCAAAAAGACGACAGCACAGTGCTGTGTAAAGCGCCTGGAAGACACACATCATGAGTTTCACTCCGCTCCCGGTCTCTCCTCAATTACCACCCTCATTTCACAGCTACAAACAAATTGTCTGGGGAGGCAGATGAGTGAGAGGGAAAGAGAGAGGCCATTAAAAAAATATATCATAAACAGAGTGAGGCGGGCGATAAAAAGGGAGGGAGGTATCTCTCTATGAATGTGACAGAGGGAGTGATATCAGGTGATGTGGCTAGCTTGAGGGAGAAAGCGGTAAAAAAACGAGTATGTGAAAATGACAACTACTAATATGTGATCTCTAAATCATGGTGCAGCTGGAAGTGCTGACATCCCAATATGTCTGCTTTGCCACTGAAGCAAATTGGCTTTTATGAGACTGCCTTCCATGTAATTTACAGCAGCACTTAACAAAGCTTCCTCTGTTTACAACCCGATGCTCTCCTTCCATAGACGTCAAACTGTAGGCTCAATTTGCCCGGCGGAGGATTGGTTGAGAAAAAGGTCAAGGAGAAAAGTAGTGGCTCCAAATGTGGGTCCATCACTAAGTATAAAATCAGAGGGATTCATATTGAAACGTTTTTGTCAAAATCCACATCGTAGGCTGCCCGGGAAACGCCCACATGAGACCATTTAACAGCCACACAACCAATAATCTGAATAAAACAGCATCTGTGTTTTGATGAGCGTATTTAACAAGTTATGAGTATGAATAATGAGCACGCAGGTGTTTGCAGCAATAACCAAAATAAAAATCTGGCTGTTTCATGCAAATGTGCAAAAACACACACTTTCCTACATTAGAGGAGCGATTCAAGTGCTGCATGAAGTGGATGCAAATATTGTGCTAACATGCACTATTCAGTAAGTCAGGGCAACTTCTCTCGTGTGGCGCCTTTCAACGACGAGGCAATTCAAAGCGAGGCGAGTCTTTCTTGTCACCTTCTATTTATGTCGTGTAAAACAATTACAGGAACAAGAGAAACAATTGGCTTAGCACAGCTAGAATTGAAAAAGCTTTCCTCCTACCTAAGAAATATGCCTTCATAAGTATAAAATCTGGAGTTTTATTTGTCATAACAAAATAAGAGCACTTTGCAGCTGGGTGAGACTGACTCCAGACAGAATAAATAATATCAGCGCTTTCAAATCATAAGGATAAATGTTAAATCAACTTTAGTTTTTAGGGTTCGGCCATCAGCTCTACAGCTATTATGATATTTACATACTAAGTGAATTGCTGACAACTTGGTTTGTCAGCACTTACTTTAGTGAGAACATTGTAATACATACAACGATGGCAAAAGCAACAAAAATAAAATAATTTATTCTTTAAAGGTCAAGTCAGGGAATTGTCTGGTTTCATCGTATTGCTGTAAACAAAATCTAATGGCTCCAAATGAAGGCCTCTTGAATGTCGTGGCCATCTCGTTCTGATGTTCTCTTTGCTAAATGTGCAAGGTCAGGCTGTTGGGACTAGTGATGTAAGGCCAGGTGCTGTGACAGAGGGACTCGAAGGGTCAAGCGTCTCCGGCTGTGGCAAAATGCTTCAGCACAGCTACAGCAGATGTTGGCAGTGTTCAGGGGGCAGAGAGTGAATATATGCTTGCCCGACCATGACAGCTATGTTAAGAGCTTAGTCATAACTACTCACTGAACCATGGGAATGCAAACTCACCAACACACATAATAGATTTTTCAATCTCATATAATTTCCTCTGGGTGCACTGGACTGAGGCTCTTTTGCCCACTCATCATAATATGTTGCTACTTACTCTCTTGTCCCCGATCCTTGTTTTTGAGCTGTTGGAGTTTGTGTTCGCGCTGCTGCTTCTCCATTTGCTGCTTGTGACGCTGCTCCTCCATCTTCCTCTGATGATCCAACAGCTCCTGTTGGTGTTTGAGGGCCAGTAGATCCTGTTGGTGCTGGTGGAGACAAGACGAGGATATTGAGGGTAATGGATTGTAAAATATGACTGTATGAAAGCAGCTGTGTGAAATGGATGCCATGTGCTCCATAGTGAATACATACTGTTTGACCCATGTGTGTAAAATATATTTATGTCCATTCATAAAGAAAAATAATAATAATAATGATAATGATTTGTGGTAATCAAAAATAAGATATTTAATGAATACCTGGAATATTAAATGATGAAATACATTTAATTCAAAAATATAGCAAAGAATCACTCAGCCATGTAGGAAATAACATAGCAAATGAATATGGGTCATTTTTTTAACCATGTTGTGCATTAGAAGGGTAGTGATACAAAAATGATTTTTACTTCAAAAGTTTATTAAAAAATATATTTTAAATTAATTTACTGCAAAGATATATATATATATATAAAAAAAAGTCGGGTCACTTTTGACCCATGTTGTGTATCAAAGGGTTAAGAGACATTGTTTTGACAAGGTGCAGTCCATGGCTTATTGGAACCAATAATTAGAAAGTGAGCCTTTTGAAAGCACATGACATCACCAGCCTGGAGTCCATAATGAGAGCCATGTTGACCTGTGGACTGAGCTGATTGGAAGACACACATCTGAGTTATTTTCAGCCAAGACTGATTGGCTGACTTTGTGGTCACAGCAACACCAGGGAGGCTTTTTAGCAGAGTGAGTCGCACACATGATTCACACACACAAGGTTTACTGGGACCAGTGGTCTTGTCCTGGAGATGACTGAGCAGCAAAGTGCTGCCACCAGATCAAATTACAACATCTATACTCACTAAGTGTACAAATGCACATGCTTTCTACTGTCCTTGAGAAGGGTGCATTTCTGCTGAGGAGAGGAGAGGAGAGCAAAGCAGAGGAGAGGAGCTAGATCTCCCACCACCTCACCTTGATGTGTTCCTGCAGCTGGACTTCATGTTGTCGCGACAGCTGTTCATGCTGCCTCTGGAACTCGGCGATCAGTAGCTGTCTCTGCAGTTGCTGCTTGTGTTTGAGCACCACAAGCTCCTGTTGCAGCTGCTGCTCCGGGTGGCCTTTATGAGATTAGAAAGAGTCTGTCATTATAAGCAGATGAGGCAAGGGATGCGTTTGTAGTAAAACTTCAGGGTAAACAACTTTCAGTCTCAAGACACTGTCAAGAAAAAGCTCATCCTGACTCACTGACGACTTGCCCACGGCCTGGCTCGGCTAATAAGGGACAGGCTGTGGAGACAGGTTGTAGGGGGTGGGTTTGGGGAACCAGGCCGAAGGGAGGCTGCTGGTGGTGGTGGTGATGGTGGTCCACTACGCGCAGGTCCATGGGAAGGAGAGCTGTGGTGGCAGGGGGCACCTGCGTGGGCAGCGCTGCAGTGCTCACATCCACTGAAAGAGGAGAGGGCCACAAAAAAGAAAGGACAAGATACTGTCAGTGCAAAGAAGTTGACGTCAGCTAAAAATGTAAGGTTTATTGCAGAAATACAAACATATTCCATCAACTATGACTTTTACCAGAAGACAGATTCAATCACACTCTTCATCCACCCATTTGAAAACTGAAAACACATAAAAACAAAGACTCCCATCAAGACATGTAGTGTGCCTCCCTTTCCCTTTAGGATTTCCTCTGTAGAAATAACAGATAATAACCATCTTAGCTCCAATATGTGCCTGTTTAGTCTGTGAGGGTAGCAGAGCTCAGATCGGTAGGGAAAATAGATTCTTGCTACAGTACAGTGCTGAGTTGGAGATCGACAACACAACTAAAAGTCAAAAATTATATATATATTAAAAAAGGAAATTCTCATAACATCTGTTTACTGTTAAATTATATAATGAATTAAAAGCTAAACATTTTTTATATCCTTTAATAGCAGCACAAATCACCCGATCCTACCCGATCCAAATAAGACTGACGAGTACTTGTTTCATCAGCTGACACTGCACTGCCATTACACTTCACAGTGGTTGCGGTTGCTTGTAATGCACACATAAGTCTGTTGTATAGTTGTATACATTGGATAAGAGGATTAGCTAAACACCAAAAACAGAAAATGTGTCTGGGATTTAAAGAGGCAACAGTCTGCTGCCGCGCTGAGAGCACAGTGTCTAGGATGCAGCTTCGCTTCCATGGTGTTTACAAACATCTGTACAATCAGGATTCTCAGGAAAACCCGGTACACACACTTTCACACACTTTCTGTACACAGACCAAAAAAAACTGACTGACGCACACACACAGACGCACACACACACAGGTGGAATGAGGAAACATGGCAGCAGAGGTCATAAACAATCCTCATGTAAGATGTGTTTTGCAGCAGGGATTTGCTGACACGCATACAGACTTACTGTGCCTGTTTGTGTGTTTCCACTCCCACTGTGTGTCTGTGAGCAGTAACACTACATTTTGCTTACTCTGACTGCATTGCACTGTGTACAGTGTATGCGTCTATTCTACAAAGAATGCAAAGTGGTGTCTGATACAGGGCTTAAAGGTTCAGTGTGTAGGATTTTGTGACATCTAGTGGTGGAGTTGCATGTTGCAGCTGAATACCCCTCCCCTACCAAAGAGAAGGAAAACATAATGGTAGCCTTCAGAAGTCATAAAAACTAAAAAGTTGTTTTGTTTGTCCATTCTGAACTACTGTCAATAACATGGCGGCCTACGCAGAGAGGACCAGATGTAAATATAAAGTATATAAATATAAAGGTCTCATGCTAGGGTAAAGAAAACAACAATTCGTACAATTTAGGTGATTTCACACCAGTGAAAACATCCCTAGGATTATTATATATTCAATTTCTGCCGATAGATCCCTTTCACCTAAATCTTCCACACTGGACCTTTAACAGCTTGGTTCCATCGATTCACTGAATAGAGTTTTTGATTATCTACCGTAATATTGTAACCATCCGAGGTAGATTTCCCACAGGCTAAGAGATTGTGAAACGATGTGATTCTGTAGAAGTCACCGGTCTTTTATGATATCAACTGTGTTTTAAGAAAAATGTGTTATTTGCAATGTCAAGGAGAAGGACTTCACTACCCACAATCCTCAGGTGTGATTGCAACGTCTCTGATTGGTGGAGCCTGCTGTTACCATGGATATGTTTACCACAACTGGTCAGCTCCATTCAGATCATTCAGCGTTACATTACGTTTACCGGAAAGCCACCGTAATAAAGCGCGCTGGTATCAGAAGTATAGATGGCGTCAACGAGTTTAAGTATCAGTGGGGAAGAAACTGAAGTTCAGTTTTGCAGCCAATGATTATAAAATCACAAAGTCCCCGACACGAAATACAAACACTTTGTCTCACATTCCTTACGTTTCATTTAATCTGCAACATTTATTCTTTGAGTAATCCAGTGAATAGCACAGGCTTGTAGTGCTGCTGACGCGCACGCGCACGCACACACACACACACACACACACACACACACACACACGGTTGACATGCAAAAACGAGTATTAGTGCAATCAGATTATTCCTCCAAAACAAGCAAACAACACGGCAGCTTACACACAAACTGTTTTTTTTACAATCCTACAACACAACACAACAGATATTCTAATTCTAATAAATGTTTGCCAACTTTAAAGCCCTCGACATGTAACTGGAATATGGCGTGATGTGCTCCTAACACGGTCAACACGCTACTTTATGTATTAAAAGCACTTGCGGGATTAATTTTTCAATCTAAAGCAGACGATGCTATTTTTAGTATAAGCCAGTTTGCAGCACGAGTTACATTTATGACGACAGTTGAAAGTTAAAAAATATATTAAATATAAACAAGGTTCTCATGCAGCAGAAGGATTTGGTGATTTGTGCCTGATATATTGCATGATTCAGCCTTTTCTGATCAATATCTGCCCTGTGGAGAACCAGCATGCACCATGCCAAGCCCTCTGCCACTCATCAATACTCCGAGACGAGTGGGGAGCATCTCCGTAACATGGATGTCCTGAGCATCCCCAGTGACCAATGAGGTGGCGCTGGAGTTGCAGTTACTTGCTGAGATAGCCAATGACATCTTTGGTACCGGGCAGGTTTCTCAGAGCAGGAGGAAACTTGACACCACCCAACGGGACAGTGGGGGGAAAAAAGAAAGGGTGTGGCCAGCCCAGGCCAGACATGCTGGTGCTTCACTGGTGCATGTGTGTGTGTTTAATTGTTTCACTATACTCGTAAGGACTTGTCTGAGTGCTGGTGGACATCAGGAGTAACCATTTTTACCATGGAGGTTATGTTTTCATTTCGGTTTGTCTGACTGTTAGCAGGAATACGCAAAAACTACTGAACCAATTTCATTGAAACTTGGTAAAAGGGTGGGGTCTGAACAAAGGAGGAACCCATTCATTTTTGGAGCAGATTCGTTGAAGGGAGTGGATCCCAATTATTTATTTGATATTTTAGTTTTTGCAAAATCAGTGCAGTGCCCATTCTAATCCTGCCTGTATGGAATGGGCTGTTTGATTGGCCTGTGGTGATGCTGGTTGCAGCTTTCTTTCTGAAACTGTAAAAGTGACCTGCAGTAGTCGAGCTGCTGCTGGACTCAGTCCACAGAACCCCCAACAGGACAACACGTTGTTGTTGCCGTCGTCGTGAACACACCGTTGTCATGATCGAAAATGTCACTTATGTTGATGAGTCCAAGCCGCCACTGCTACACAGCACCTGTTTATTCAAAGTTTATTATTATCATGTATCCAAATTCGACACTGCACTCTCCTGTGCCCTGAACAATGCAGATACGATGAATGGTTCTTGATATGCGTTCCACAGTCAGACAGAATTCTGGAAATTATTAGATAGATGATGCAGAGACCTTTATGAAAATCAGGCATGTGTAGACTGCTATTATGTATATGAACAGGTGCAATTTCAGATCCAGATGAATTTGATCTCAATACATGTACAACAATATGGTAATAAAAGGGCCAATCAGCCTTGGCGGAGGTATGTTATCTCCGAGTGCCCTTCTGGTTTTCTGTTTTGTTTGAAGTAGGCTTTGTGTTAATAATGCAATAATGGGGGTTTCATTTTATTTTTTTACAAATATACAACCAAGCATTTATTATGGCAGGAAGATGCAGCTTAAGATGAGACATGAGGAAGGAAGCAAGCTATGCATGTACATGTTGAGTGATACCTGGACCTCTGACCTGCAGACGTGCATGTTTGACACTGCACCGCTAACAAGCCAATACAAATGAGCCGCTATGGAAGATGCCGCTGTTTATCCTTCTCACAATACACAGTCTGTGCCAACCTCTCGTGTTACATAAACAAAGCTTTTCCCAGTGACCCGTGGTAACCTCCCCACCTCTCAGACTCGCCCAGCACGCATACATACACATACATACATGCCCGTCAACAGTTTACCATTTAATAAGACATAACATTAAGGTCAAACAAACAAAACATTTCATGGGGGCCATCAAGCACTTCATCCATCAGTGCATTTCAAACAGTGCCACTTTGCACACTGGGGCCCTTTCAGACAGACTCCGGCGCTAGCCATTCTAGCCCTGTGGTGCCAAATATGTATGTGGAGCATCACTTCAATTAACGCCTTTTCTACTGTGCATTTTCCCATATGGTCTTACGCCGGTGAGCTTCGGACACAAAGCCCCGCCGCCCCCCGTTTTCTCTAAATGGGGCTCTGGTGGGCCCCTGAAGTTAGACTGGCACTCGCTCTCGACCCCACACTATTTATGTACGCTTGCCCAAGTGCCTTTCTCAATAGGCATGCCACAGGGGCTTCACAAGGGTCTGTTTGTTTCATAAACAAATAGGGCTCCCACCCCCAAAAACTACAAATTAAGAAACATTTGTACACGCTTCCATGCGCTCACATACAACAACAAAAAACAAACACCATTCGCGGAAAGAAAAATGACAGCGTATGCACATGCATGGAAATGCATGAGTGAAAAGTATAAATTGTGAAAGGTGAATAAATAACTGAATCATGTTTAGTATAAAGCTAAAGTAACCTCACCTGTTGCCTCTGCCCTGACTGACTCTCCCACAGCAGCAGCATGTTGTCTGCTCTTCTCCTCCTCTCCTACATCTCTCTCTTCATTACCTACAGCCATCTCGTCTTAACCTTCTCTTGCTGCTTCAGCTGCCGCAGCAGCGTTGGTTAATCTGGAGATATCACAAACTAATTAATTTAATTAATAATCTCACAGGTCGGGCTGTTCAGCTCTCCCCACGTGTGCTTTTCTTAGTTTCGTTGTATTAGTTACGCTGATGCCTCTGGTCCTGGCTGTCTTTGTGCCCCCTGAGGACAGGGACTGAGGGGGGAATAACTTAGTGTATCAATAAATATTATATATATGTGCAGTCCATATTTACTAGCAGCTATGTACCTTTCCAGCTATATATCTGACCTTCAGATTCAGAGTGCAACAAATAAATAAATGTATGGGAAACACTAAACAACACCTACAGGTCTCCTGCACGGCCTGAAATTCTGCTTCCTTGGCTTCAAACTGACAAAAATATTCTCACAGAGGAGATCAGTCGAAAATAAATCAAACACAAACATCTGCAGAGAAGGTGACGTGTAATAACAACATGATTCATAAGACAAACAAGTCGATGTGACTGTCTCTGCCAACTAAAGCCACTAAAACTACTGTGTGCAGCTGCCTCTGTGACAACAGGTAGCCTAAGCAACAGGCACAAGATTACACAAAGAAAAAGATTAGATGAAAGTCAACGTCCAACACAAAATGGCAAAAATATATGTTCGTATGGATTTACTGAGCTTTTCCTTGGGGTACAACGAATGATATTCTTGAATGTCTGTGTGTATGTTGCGTTCAATTAACATGGCCGGTCGCTTACAAAACTGTGGTCGCTGGCCCCACTTCAGCCACTTATCCTCAAGCTGAGGGGCCACGAGAGCCGGCGGCACAGAGAGAGCTGGAGATAGAGGTGGTGCAATCACTGCGCGACCAAGCTACTCAGAGTTGAACCACACTGGCTGGCCCATTAAGATGCACTGAGAGCCAGAGATGACACTCAAAGCTTATGATACTGTATATGTCAACACTATGGCCTTTACCTGAACCACACAGACTTGTTTTTCTAGTCTATTTATGAGCTCAGGGTAAAAGCTTGTACTTGTCTAGTCTCATCTTTTTGGCTGAATGTATGTAATAAAAGACTTTTAGACTATGCAAAACCTTGGCATGATATTGGATATGGAGACACATGATTCTCCAAAATCAAAACTGCTGTTATTTAATCAGATCTTACTTCTAAACTGCCGGAACCGGTTTTCTCACTGCGAAGATCTCAATTTGTTTGAGGGTTCTGCTCTGGCTCTTTAGAGACTGTTTCGTGGTGCTGTCAAAAGATTTTGACAGCAGACAGGATTCACATCTGTGTCACATCAGTCTTGACGAGTCCACGGTCAGGCTGACACGGCTCGGTGGTATTAAAATACTGTTATAGTTGTACCATGACAACCGAAACAGGAGGTCTTGAACTAACGATCCCCAGAGGCGTGTTTACAATAAACAAAAGCTTTGTGTGGAGCAACAGGCCAACAGGGCGACATGCAGCGCCCGAAAGCCAGGGGTGCCGACACCTGTGGAGTAATCGACACGGCTTACGAGGATGGCACTCTGTGAATGTGGCATGACATTATGGTGCCGTGCCAAATGAAGGCGAGGTGGCCGGACATGCCGAGTCACCCTGACAGCACCGTGCATGATAACATACCTGCAGCAGGCATGGCTGAGCACTTAGCAATCCACACTCATATTCACAAAGGGAAAAGGTGCTGCTCTCTTCTCATGAACATAATAGATGGAAAGTCAAGCCTCCACAAATGGCATGTCTGTGCTTTGTTACATCATCGTCAGGTGAAAACTGTCTAAAATTTCAGGAAATTATATGAATTTAGATTTATAAATGAGTCCAGTAGATTCGAAATGTGTCCATGTCCCTTCAGAAGCTCAAAGACCATACATGGTACGAAGGGAAGTGAGATAAACTCTGTTGATTTCCAGACGGGAAATTGTGTTTACTTCATGTTGTGAGATTCCCTTACAATAAGACGTGATGATGTGAAATAGCTTGAACCCACCAAAATAAAACTCAAACATGACCAGTGAGATGTCTCCTCTTCTCTCTCCCTCATCTCTTCATCCATCACTCTCTCTGTGTGTGTCTCCATCTACGACTCCGGCCCCTTGCTCCATGACCTCCCTCCTCTCATCCCCCCTCTCCCGTGATCAGGCAAAGATTATGGATCACACAGAAGGAGTTATTTATAGAGCAGGATTCCCAGAGGGAGCTCCTGGCCCCCACCTTGCATCCCTGCACTCAGACAAAACCCCGTGCATGTCTAATCACAATTCATGAGGAACCTTTTATAGTTAAAACACAGAGGGCGTGTGTGATAAAAAATAAAGCAGCACAAAGACACAGACAGGTGACAGCAGCGCAAGCTTGCTGATTAAGAAACAACAATAATTGCTGACGTAAAGTTTCTTAGCTGTGAAAACACACACACGCACACTCTCAGAGAAGGGAGGCAAACGCCATGGCGACTGGTGGGATTGTGACCTGCAGTTGGTTGGACAAGAGAGGAAAGGGGTGGGGCTAGAGACGCAAGGAGAACCAATGGTGGCAGTCAACGGATTCAACAAATGGCCTGCATGTGCATTCAGCTCAATGCTTTACTGAGAAGTGCTAATACTAAACAGTAAATGTTGCATTGCATGTTCCTGGTGTGTGGCCACTTGTTGTTTTCTTAGTCACCACAGCTCTAGTTGCTTCATCCCTCCTTTCTCTAATCAGTGCGATTGACAGACGGGGCTAGCCCGCTGGGTTAAAGCAATTCAAAGTAACTAATCTAATCTAATAATGTACAGATTTACATGGAGATAATGTGATTTCAGGTTGGTATACAGAGATACACAGCACTCCATCACACCCCTGTGAAGTCAGAAGATTAACTGTTGGTGCCGAGTGAAACTGGGATACAGGCACACTGGACAGACACCACACAGAAACCAAGACAGAGCAATGTGTGGTGAGACACTGCAGGCACACGGGCCAAACACCAAAATGCTAATGAAACTGGTTTTATTCAATGATTCAGAAAGGTGGAAAATGTAATCCAGAGAAAAACTTCTACTCCTGCAAGAGTGCACAGTTTTCATTAGAATTACAAAGGAGCCCTTTAAAGTCACATAATAAGAAGAAAACTTTCCCATGTTTATCCACCCAAACGGAGGCACAGACACACAAATACATACATGTACACAACAAGCAGTGGGGAGGGACACACACACAGTTCTTGCCATCTGCTCCATTCAGTTAAAGGCTGCACTGAGTGGTTCTGAGCGAGAGTCTCCATACATCAGTGCCATTCAATAAACACTGTCACTACTCAAGGCAGCACACCCACACAGCTGATGAAGACTTACTCTCTCACTCGACACACACACACGCACGCACATTTGCCCCTCAAGCAAACACACACACTATAAAAAAGCCATATGTTAAACAAGTTCATGTAAACACATGTACGCTCAGGTATCACACTCGCACACCACAACTTAACAAAACACACCAATGTAAAATGAATCAATACACATAATTAGTAAATACTCATCACACACGCAAAAAACACACAAATCCCAAAGCAGCTCCTTAAAAATGAATCGTAAACGCTAACGACACAAGAATCTGTGCATAACAACAAGAGCTCTTACCCATCAGTGGTGCCGTGCTGTCCGGTTGCTGTGTTTGTGTGTGTGTGTGTGTGTGTGTGCAGTGTACAGTATTTCAGCAAGGAAGAGAAAGTGTGTGTGGGTTTGAAGCCAAAAGTGACACTCTGAGCAGAGGCGTAAAGTCCACTGTAGCACAAGAAAAATACAGCAGACCGAGCTGGTTCTCAGGGTGAGAGCAGATCTCTTTCTTTCTCTCTCTCTCTCTCTCTCTCTCTCTCTCTCTCTCTCTCTCTCTCTCTCTCTCTCTCTCTCAGCCCGTCACACTCTCTCCGTCTCTCACTGTATCGCTTCTCTCGGTTTCTCTAACTGACGCGCTCCGCTCTGTCCTCCGGCTGCCACTGTCCCTCCCTCCCCTCTGTTCCTCTGGTCCCCTCCCACTCTCTCTCTCTCGCCCTCTCTCCCTCTCTCCCTCTCTCGCAGTGACATCAGAGGGCAGTCTCAGGCATGTTGAGCATTTTACTGGAGTCGCTCTCTTCCTCTCTCTCCTACCACACCGATCGGCGGAGAGGCAGAGGAGAGATTGGGACTACCTTCTCAATCGAATGTGACTAAACAAATATTGTGGTTGGATGCTCTCTGCTCTGCACACACCCCACTGTTGTTGATGTGCATTACTAGTTGCACTCAAAAGATATTTCTGGTTCATCTTCTGGCTGAAACTCTCCTACACATCAGCAGCCCAACATTTGTTGTGTAGTTTACTTGACCATAATGGATGCTGCTTTGCTTTGCAGATAGAACACTTCACAACAACTCAAAAGTGTCCACTGCACACACAGAGGATCCTGCTTACAGCTACTGAGGAGAGGCCTCTTCCCACCACGATATGTTTGAATACTATTTGTCTGCGTTTCTTGCATGGATGCTTTGTTGTAAATAAAGATCTCTGTTATAATTATATGCTTTTTTAGTTTTTTTTGTTGCTAAGCTCTCTCTCCCAAATTCATGCTCAATGTCCTATCAATAAAGGCAAGATGCCAAACAAAAAAAAGTTATATTTTATATTTGAAACTTGAAATTCCCTCATGAGGTTTTGCGTGGCCTGATGCACATACGGACATTGTCAAAACACAAAGGTCACGGCTGTCGCTGGTATAGAAGAACAGAAACACAAACAATAAATTAAGAGAGAGCCACTGAATCAGAGTTGAGACACATTCACGTCAATGCCTGAAAAGAACATTAAATATGAATAAAGAGATTTTGATTGAACGACAATGAGAAGCAATTAGAGCGACTGGAGAATGGGTCTATTGAGCGGCATCAAGGTCCACTAATGACAAGTGCTCCTCTGGGGGTGGCGCTTGTCATATGTCTTACTGTCATTTAAACTGTCACTATGATACTAAGCCAATGGGAGTGAATGCAATGGAACTATTTATGAACAGAGTTTGAAATGAGAGAGAAAGGATTAACTGACTGCAGTGTGAATAGCTGTTTACTCAAGTGCAATTTTATATATTACCTCATTTGGAATCAATCTCATTTGCAAGTACCTACTTTATCATTCTCTTTTAACCAAACACTGAAGACGAGACAGGATTCTACTTGTGTTCTGAACCTGCTGGTGCTGGTTGCAAATGCTCAAGGAGTTTTGCACAGCACAACGTTGAGCTGTAATACAAGTTTAAATCTCAAGCAAATGTCCTCTAATACACAAGAGAGGAAACCAGTAGCCTAAATTTCGATTCCCACAGGAAACATAAGCTTCACCTTAGGTGCTAGGGTGAATATGGTTGGAGCTACGCTGGGAAGATCTGATGTCACCAAAATAAAGAAATGGACCGGCTGAAAAAAGTGTAAATTAAACCCTAAAGGTTTGATCAACAAATTCCGACACTGTTCCTGTTGTGCACACACAGCGCGAGTCTGTTCTCTGCATTATGTTGCGCAATCAGCATCGACCTGTGTTAAACACACTTGCAAATTCACCATGGACCTGAAATGTCAGCAGTTAAACTCACTTCGAGGATCAACCTCGATGACATGAGTTGGGTTCTGACCCAGACCAGCCAGCCTGCGGTCTCCACAGCACAAGAGTCAGGTCAGCAGCACTGCCAATGCTCATCGCTTTCTTTGACTTTCACAGGAATGTACACCGTTGATGCATCGCTAAGGGTCACACTGTCTCATACAGCAACCTCTGAGGCGTTTGAGGAGGACATTCACAACAGATCTACTACACAACAGATATGGCTCTGTGCACTTTCTTCTTCTTCACTGAAATGTCGCTACTTCGACACATTGGAGGAGATCCAGCATGTGTCGCACATGAAGCTTGAGGCATTTACAGCCAGAGCGGGACTGGGCTGAGAGCACTGTAGATGTCACAGATGTCACACACCGAAGTGGTCTGCTAATATATATAATCAGGCGGAAATTAATGTAAAAACCTGCAGGGTTGACCAGAGATGTGTTGGATCTTTAGGATAGAGAGAAAAATACTTAAGCTTCATTTTGAATCAGATTTTTACTTCAGGTTTGCGCACAGAAATTAGGGGACTCTATCAAAAACATGGCAACATAACTAGATGTTTACCTCAATAAAAGAAACTGTTGGTTACTTCACAAACCGAACAATAATCTTAATATCTAAGTGCATATAAACACACTGATCTTCTTTTTACAAACACCTCCTCAATTTGTGTGTGTGTGTGTGTGTGTGTGTGTGTGTGTGTGTGTGTGTGTGTGTTTGTTTAAGGTCCATGCATGCACGTTGGCCTGCGTTCTGTGTGTTTTTTTGCAGGAGCTATTTTTGAAGTTCAGCGTAACATCCAGGAAGCCAACTTTTGTTTGATGAGACAACACACCCACACACCTGGCTGCGATAGAAACTCTGTGTTATCAGCTTGTTGTATGCCGCCATTGACGTCAAAGGCTTAGCTAGATTTCATGCAGCCATGACACTGATAACAGCTAATGCTACTGAACCCAAAACCATAAAACCATGCACACACGCACACAAACACCCTTTCATTGTTTACACCAGGTAAAATAACCACTGCAGAGGACAGTAGCTAAACTGTGACTGTGAGCAACAGAGCACCTCATTAACTTTGCATTAAAAATCTATGTATGGACATTAGGTCAGTTGGTAACCGACATGGTCAAAGATCAGTGGTTGTGAGCAAGCGGCTTGTCAAACAAAAACAAACAGTGGGGCGCATGTGGACATCTATGAAAAGGGTTTTCTTTGGCCATAATACGGCATGCATTAAATTGTTCAAGACCACCAGGGCATTACCAAGCATGGGAGCATGTTTACATGAACAGCATATTATGCAAGCAAGCCAAATTCATAAGCCTCAAATCACAACAAAAACAATTAACTCAACACAAGAGTTTCTGAATTTGTGCTCTAAGGGATTTCTCACCTGTTCATGCTCGCAAAGCAACAACAGGCAGAATCTGTTCTAACACTCAACAAGTCCACGTGCACAGACACTCAAACTTCATGCAGAGACCTTGAGCTTATAATGGACTTGAATGAGTGGGTCAAATATTACCATCAATTGAAAACAACACGTATGAATGAACCCTCGCACAGAGTGGCCTGTGACCGAAGATAAGACAATAAATGTCTATGAGAGACAGACAGAGACAGAGCGAGCGAGAGAGACCTCTGAAATATTCGCAACAGCCTGTGAGAGAATCAGACAAGGCGATAAGTGAGCATATCCGAGATAAATAGCTTGTGTAGCTATCTGCATCAGAGTCAGCGTGCGCGTGTTGCTTAAATAATGCATGTGGCATAATGATTGCGAGGCATGCTGAAGTACACAGTATGGCAGCGAGGCAGACAGGACTGATTAATAAGTAATGGACGGTGTCCGCCTCATAATGCACACATGTGCACACACACACACACACGCACGCACGCACGCACACACACACATACAGGCATGCATGCAAACTACAACCACAAGCTGGTCCATACTTAGGAGAAGGAGAAAGACAGCAGCTCTTATTTTTGTACCTTCTCATGAGCTTGTCTTTCCCCTCCTCCCCCACAGTGACAGGGGGTATGGTGGGAGGAGGATTGCTTTTTTCATCCATCTCCCAAGAGAACCCAAGACCCAACTCCAAATACGAAAGCTACTGTGTCGTTTATTATTGATTTGGGTTATTTATAATACACGCTCACACCACACCCCAGCTCCACAATAAGGCTCCCTACAGCAATACAATAACCGCTCATAACAATCAAAACGTGCTCAATTGATAGAGAAAAGGATAACCCACCACTTCAGCACCCTTTATGTCTTATCTTATTAGTGATATAAAGCATAGCTGAAGCATAAAGAAAATATTATTTTGATTTTGAAAGGCTTGAGCACAAGTCCTGACCTGTAAACTCATTAAATGGTTAAACAAAGATCACATGCAGAGAACGGTTCCAACAAAACAGGGACGTCTCATCATAAATAAGCTGATGCCCACAGTGATGTCTGGAAGTAGGAACCAGCAGGCCTGCATCCCTTGGTCTAGCACCATAACTGCCCTTGTTAAAGCCACACATTCCTGGTAAGTGGCTACAGACATAAAACAACCAACAGTGCTCAGGGTGCTGCAGGCTGACATGACCAAGGCCTTTGATGGGGTGGACCGTTTCCAGCTGCTCCAACATCTGGTCAACATGGAGTTGTGCCCCAGACTTTTAGCCTGGGTACACAGCTATATGACGGCAAATGGCACTTACAGTTCTTGGTCTGAGGTTACATCTGGGTCCCCCAAGGAGTTATGGTCTCACCATACCAAATTCTCCTGAATATGTCCCCGCGTCTTTAAGAACACATTGCACATTGGTTAAGCTGATGAAATAGGGCTGTCTGGGGCCATTCCCTTAACCGATAGTCATAACTTAAGGAGACATAAGGGACTGATATGATTGGGTCAATCAGCAAAGCCATTCAGTATATAATTATTGTACTGGTTTCTTAACAAAGTGGGGATCTATGTTGTTGGGGTAAGATGAGTTTAAATGTCATAAAATGTCAGGGTCTCAACGATTCACAAACATACGCGCGCAAGAGATCACAAAATCCTAAAATCTAGTTTTCATGAGGCTGCCTTTCTGATCTCTTTGAGGTAACTCACTCTACAAAAATGACCCATAACAAGAATCAACTCCTATCAGACCTTAAATCACCAAGGCTTCAAAACACCTTCTTCAAACCCAGTCATGGCAAGAAAAGATAACTGCTTTGAGCTCTTGGCTGCAGTGGGGATCTCTCTGTTCATTCATATTTTACGCCCTCTCCTTCCGTCTCAATGGTAATGCCTTCCCAGTCTGCACCAAGCTCACAGCAGACAGAGAGCCATTAGCTGTCGGCAATGCCAAATTGAACTTATGAGAGCTGTCAGTCAGATGTCAGCTCACCACACTGCTCCATGTGCACTTAAAAGTCAAATGGGTCACAGGAATGCCACTGTGCACTAAAGCTGGACCTTTATGGACAGAGTACAGATTATAGCATTGTGCCTTATATGGGCCTTGTCAATAATGGAAACAGACATAGAACTAGTAAGGATGGTTACAAATGGAGGACCGCATCAATAAGACAGAATAGTCCACGTGCAAGCCCAAAGGGGATAAAGAATTCAGACAATGAGAAAAGGTGTAGATCTGTTGCTGATCATCAGTTTTGGCTGCACATAATGGCAGAAGGCAAACACGTTCTATTTTTTTCTGTTAAACAACTCTGTGGTGAAACACGGTCTATCGCTGACAGACACACTGCAGCCATTAGGCTCCGGGCTTCTCTGTAATGAACTCCTCTTACTGGAGCGAGGAAGGCAAACCTGTGGTCACGGTGGTGTTTGTCAGCCAGCAGCTAGCTAAACCCTCGCAAGAGGAAAGAAAGGGTCTGAGCCCTGAAGTGGTCATCCATAATAGATAGGTTCCAGAGAACCCTTCTAGATCCATATGGTCCTGCTCGGACTTTTAAAAGCCTTTTCACAACACACCTCTACATTAACAAGTGAGGTGAACGGGAAGTGAAAGGGTGAAGAATGGTTGAAGTCAAATTAAATATCCACCTGTTTATTTTTACACCTGCACATTAACAAACACACTAAATTAAAAAAAACTGTAAACTCTAGGGAAATATCTACCTCTAAGTATTATAGAAACGAAAGAATCGTTAGCCCATGCTAGCCCTTGTGAGACAAGACACTTCAACAAGTCCAAATCTAGCTCTGCTGAGCTTGGTACTTGCCAGACATGATAGGACAATTTGAGCAGCTTGGTTTGGCAGAAGTCCACATGTCCATCTTATCACAATCTGAGGAAGATACTTGGACTCATTCCGTATCAGCTTTTATGTCGCAAAATTACAAATCAAAGCCATAGGCTCTTGATGCTGCTGATTGATTAAAGTAATGGAGACTTTGAGAGTCCAGAAACTGAAGGCATCATCAAAACTCACGTCTGTTCTTTTCTGATTCGAATAAACAGTTTTAAACTCGTTGTTTTGTTGTGAAAGTAGCTTCCAGCACCAAATATTTTGCAAGAACATGAACATTTATTTGCTGTGCTATATTTTGAAATGACCATACATAGATTACAGTTAGGTCTGAATCGAGATCATGATTTTTTTATACAATTCATCGTGCAGCCCTAATTCACACACTGACACAACCTCACACTCCAGACGTCTGCCAAAGCCCATCCAGCCAACACGGCAAAACACACCATATGCAACATTCATGACATGGTAGCATGGTAAAAAAATCCCCTCTGCAACACACACACACACACACACACACACACACACACACACACACACACACACACACACACACACACACACACACACACACACACACACACACACACACACACACACACACACACACACACACACACACACACACACTCCCCCTAAATAGCTGTCAGGATAATGGCAATGATGCAGACAAAGTAGGTTAAGGCACTGTCTGTTCTCCTGGAAGACAAAACAAGTCTGGCTCTGAGCACTCTGCCATACTTCCTTAGACTTGAAAAAAAAAAAAGAGTGTGTGCATGTGTGTGTGCATGTGCGCCTTTAACAGGGTTAACATGAAGGCCACAACCTCAGGCTATGTCTGTAGATATAATTAGGCACTGGGCACTGGGACACTGTGTTGTATTCCCTTTATAACTCCAATTTCTACCTCAGGATTAAATTTATCTTCACCTTTGCTCTCCGATAGCCTCAGGTATGTTTGAGCATGTAGCCCTGGACCTTTTGCCTCGGTACAATGCTGTGAATGGGCTGAAACATCTTTTTTTTATTCCAAATATATATGTAAACTACTCCGAAAAGATTTAGTGCAAAAGAAATAAGGGAATTCAAGGAGATGAATTGAAGGAAAATACTGGAGATCAGATTACAGTTCATCACAAGTTCAAGAGAACCATTTGGAAAAATCCCTTGGGCGCTGACTTTGACATGGTTTTGTGTTTGTGTGTGTGTGTGTGTGCGTGTGTTGCGTGTTTCTGACTGATGGCGGCTGAGCAGGAAAGAGGCAGCTGCCCACCGACTCAAGCCTACACCACACTGGCACCGGGGTGGTGAATCCATGCCAGGTCAGGAGGGTGTACGGGGGTGGTCGGGGGGACTTTGGGACCATCTGGGGAGCTGGCACCGGGGCCCGAGGGCTGTGTGAGCTCCGTGGTGAGCATGTGTGTACAAAACAGGTTGTCTTCCATTAGGTGCTGATTGTAAGCCTCACCGTTGAGGTGTAGGACTAATATTCAATACGAGGTTACAATCTGTTGAATTAGGACTACGACCTAAAGACCACGACGTGCTGATCCTGTTATGTGATTGATGCTTAATGCTTCAGTGCTACACACAATTACTGGGTTGGAACATCAACCTTTAAGTGATTGAGTACAAGTATTGTTGGCAAATCTCTACTTATATACATATTTTATTTTCAAATATTCAATTCAGTATTTTGAATCACAACAGATTCCTGGTGGGAAGTCGCTTTGCCATGAGATTTTGAGCTTCAAGTGCAGAGAGGGAGGTAGCAGGGGTCCGTCTGGCAGACACGTGTCTTAGCGCAGTCATGGTGACCTACAGACGTGATGTCGTATGGGACACGCCTCGCTCTCCATCCTCTGGCTTCTCAACACTTATCCCGGCCATTTTCCTCTGCTTTTCACCCCTTTCACTTCATGTGCTGTGTCTCATCTACAAATGTGCACTGCATTCACCAAAAAAAGATTGATTCAGTCAGAGTGAGGGGGAAATAGAGATGATTAAACTTCGACACCTTAAAAAGGTGACAAATATTTATCACTTTCTTTGTAGATGATCATCTTTCTGATCATGATATCCATACACCACTACATGTGCTGCTTTCTATTAAAGGTGTGAAGTATGTGAAGAAACTTTAGGCCTTGGAAAACACAGAGTGGGAAAGTGCAGCAGGGTGAGGGTTTGAAAAGGTTCTATGGAAATGTACCTAGTGAACAAATGTTCTTGAAACTTGGTAGAAGGGAGTAGTACAGGCCAAAAAACTCATTAACTGTAGGAGCTGATTCCATAAAGGAGGCAAATCCTTTCTTAACATTACGATGGGACAGTTTCTAACTTTTTTGTGAATTTCTCAAGCACTGATGCAGAGATCCTTATGAAGATATCAGACATGGGTAGAGTGCAGATATCTATAAACGGATGACATTTGGTACAGATCTGGATAATTATCTGGATTTTAAGTTCGCTGTTGGACATTTTGAAATACATAAACTAACAGTGCTGCAATCTTTTGGTTTGTTCCTTTCAACTTAATCAGAGAGTGGATATTTTGCCTGTTTATTTTAAGCAGTTTATGTCTGTGTGCACTGTTTATGTATCAGACCTCAATATATTTATATGCAATATGATGATAAAGTGGCCCATCAGCCATGGTGGAGGTGAGCTCTCAGACTCTGCTTTCCTTTCTGTGTGGTTTGAGTGTCTTGGAAAAATCACTGATCTGCTGAGATTTCCACTGACAACAGTCTAATGTTCACTGTCAACCATCCAGTGAACAGCAGATCTGTGGGATAGTATGTCTGGTTAGTGCGTGAGGTCAAAAGAGGAGGCCAGGCTGGTTCAAGACTGACAGGAAGGTGACACGTTAATAACAATATGTTCCAACACTGGTTTACAAGATCAGCTCTGATGGCTCAACCCGTCAAACCTTGAAGTGACTGGGCTGCAGCAGCAATTCCAGTCCGGAACAAGAACCAGAAAGAAAGGCTATAGGATAAACATTTGACCCAGAACTGTAGGGCTACAGCCACACTTCTACATTTTATCTTACTGTTCAACATTGTTGTGTCTCGTGCAGTATTTTCTGTAAGTAAGCAACAAATGTCAGAGTAAATAACCTGCTGCCTGTTCACACCATTATGCACATGCCCAGTTTTACATGAACGGTTCTGTGATATGCGTTTTCAGGTGTGTTAGTAGGAACAAGAACAATTACTGATACAAAGTTAAAATGCTTTATTAGATATTGTAAATGGATGAAGCCTTGGAAACCATGACCTGGTCTGATGATTCCCAATTTCTCCTGCGAGTTGTACTCTCAGGTCGGAGTCCAACATGTGGTTGGGTTTAGACAACAAAAGCACTTTGGTTAGAGTTTAGGAAAGATTCTGGATTTGGTTAAACCTAATGAAATAAATACATTCAGCCTTGTGCTTGCAGTCAGTTTTGATTCCCTCAACCCTAAACCAACATCAAAATCTTACCACAACTCAAACCGAAGAGAAACATAAACATGTTAAATCACTCCGTCATTGCTGCGAGCAACACTGCATCACAAGAGCATGTGCCACTTATAATTCAGGCTGGGGGCAAAGGTCGACGCTGCCCCCTATTCATGTTTGCCTAAACCGTTATCTCTATAAATAGATTCTACATGTGAATATGCAGGCAAGGGACACCCTTTTGTGGATGGAAGCCCTTTGGGAAACGGTCCGTGTGGAGAGCAAAAGAGGCGGAACACGTCGACTGAATTGCAACTATTGTCTTTTTAATTTATGTGCATTCAGATGTAGATAGCTGTTATAGATATTATCCAACATGTTGTCTAGACCTAAAAACGCAAACAAAACGTATTGTGGAGAAACAGTGGACTCGTCTGATAAAAGAAACTAATCAGACTATAAACAATGTACAGTTAACAGAAGTCTATCCATCCAAAATATTGACCATTGCCCCGAAATGCTAATTCATCATCAGATGATAGCCAATGAGCTCCGTGATTGCTTGTACCTCATAAAGTTGCCACTGAGTCAAGATCCAGATCAGCTCTAAAAGTCACACACACTGACAAATAATACTGGAGTTGAGTGAGCAAGCAGATGCAGAGTGAGAAAGAATTGGCAACATTTTTTTTTTTTAAATCCTCTACTTTTAGTGATTTGGTTTCCAGAGTTTTTGAAATGGTAATGAGCGCCCTGATATTTGCATAATGTGCCTTTCCTCATCCCTCTTTTTCGGCTTACCCAAGCTCTCTTCTCCTCCCATGTCTGCCACCACCTTCATTCACTGCATTCATTCTACCTCCTCCTCCCACTGCCATTACTTAAGTGCTCGCAGATAATTGATGAGTCTAAATAAAGATAAGCTTTTCAGTTGGGGGGGGGGGGGGGGGACAGGCGCTGGCCAACAGGTCTGCCACTTCCTGTGTGAAGCACTCTTCATCCTCCCCTCAACTTGCTTGCCTCTCATTCTGCTAAGCTGTACTATCAGCGCTGTGCAGACAGAAAATGGACATGTGCACACAGCATTAAGACAAAAAAATGTCAAATGAAAAGAAAAATGAGACAACTGTCACGTTTCGTGCCGATTACGACAACGCACACCAGGCTCTGATGAAACAAGCCACAACAAAGCCCTTATGTGAGCTACCAAACCGCTTCTGGTCTATATTATCTGTCACTGCTGCTCCACTCCTCTTCTATTTTTCCCATCCTCTCTCTCCTTCTCCTCCTTCGTCACTTCTCTCACCTTCCCCTCCCTCCTCCTCACTCCCTGCAGCGTCTGTGCTCTGACAGTTATGTGTGAGTGGAGCGTGGGCTGCTGCTAATTTGTGCAGAGTGGGAGAAAGCTGTTTTGGCTAAGGGAGAAAGAGCCGAGTTTAGCCTTAGCGGCGAGATGGCACACAAACAGACACAAACTTGCATCTCGGTCTTTAATAATCCTAACTCCAACTATTACCCTCATCCTAACCCAAACTTTATTCTTACCTGAACCCCTAAAAGTCTCAAGATTTCAAATTGGAAGTCGCTTTGGATATAAGCGTCAGGTAAATGACATGTAGCGTAACGTTATGTCAAGTCCTGTAAAGTTGTGAGGACCGACCAAGGTGTCATGGCTCTGTAAGGTCCATGAGTCCTACCACACACACACACACACACACGTGTCCTTTAATACATGTTTGTCTCGGCTGTAGTTTTATCACTCCCTCTTCCAATGTCACATGAGCATTCACAGAAACAAACAGATGCTCAAACCCACATTCACATGACTTCAGTTTCTCTTACAGTACCTCGTCCTGTACACAATTTAGTCATCCTGATTAATATGCATCCAAATCTGTCTCTATCGCAGAGTCTTCCTGATAATACTCCACCACTGCTCTGTGCTTTAGTCATTCACTCTGATCGGCACTCATTCTATTCCTGATCTTAAACCTTAAAAAACTAGAAATGTCGCCCCCGAGGAGTTGAGTTGACATCCATGTCAGGCCATGAATGTAAGTCATGGACTTTAGTTAAGTCACCATCTTTGGTTAAGTCACCATCTTTGGTGTTTAGTTGTTCTTTGAGGAAAAAAAAAAAAATCCCATGAATGGGACAAATTCAAGACCTTTGACCTCCAAATGCTAATCAGATTTAAAAAAGAAATCCCCTCAAGATGTTCCTGGAAAATCACATTCATAAGAATGGGATGGATGGATGAAAGTATGCATGTAACCCAAAAACATAATGCCTTTGGCCACGGCTGTAGCGAGGAGGCATCTAAACAAGAAACACACATACTCACAGACTGGTGACTTTGAGTTTAATAGTGCTGACTTCAGCCACTCTCCTCCCCCCTGCTGCTGAAACTGTGTTGAAATGACTTCATTGCGTAGGACACTTACACGCACAGGTTGCTACTAATCCTCGTGGCACCCTGTTAATTTATTATAACACATCTTGTGAATGTGTTGTATTGTGCTGTATTTAATCCAATAAAACGCTGGGGTCTTTTTTTTTGGGAAGGCATTTACGTATTTCGTTATTCTTAGGACCATACTAAACTGAATTTTCCAAGTCAAATTTGATTTTAACAGTTCAGTCTTATGATTGGACCAGTGAGTAAGTCAGTGGCCAGACTGTGTACTACATCTAACACTGGACAGACACAACTCCAGTCTAGATGCTTGGGTTATACTGTTTACTTAAAAAAAAAAAGTATGAGCCTGCAATTTGCTGATATGGTTGAAATATGAACAGAATACATGTATATATGTAACGGAAAATGCAGTATATACAGTAAGGTGAAAAAAAAGTTTTAGGTACTTCAGGTGTTCAACAAAAATCAAGTGACATAAAGGACTTTGACAAGAGGAAAAAACGATTTCTGCAGCAAATACTCTGTCCTCTACAGAGCCCTGATCTCACCATCATGAAGTCAGTGTGGGATCACATGAAGAGACAGAAGCTACTAAGAATAAATCTGCAAAGGACACTGTGGCAAGTTCCTATGAGGTATTTAGAACAACCTACTTTCCGATTTCATTGTTTACTGCGCTTTGTATGAAGTTAACTAATCATATAAAACTATTCATGGCTTTCATATCAATCGATATCGATATATATCGCGATATAAATCAAATCAGCACCACTGCACTGAGGCACATTACTCTGCAGGTCAACAAGTGACTCTGCTCCTCTGCCGTGTTTTAATCTCTCACACGTAGAACTGATTTATGTTCCTGGATAAACAGGGCGTCGCTTCTTCTGCAACAATGAACTTAAAACACTGCGTTGCGTCAGAATCTGCGGGAGGAACGTCTGTTTGCAAGTGTGTGTGTGTGTGTGTGTGTGTGCTCGTCTCTGTCCCTCCTCACACATGAACTGATAATCATATTTATCTATTTTCTAATCGATGATGTTGGATCATGCCTCTGGATCGTTCAGGTCACTTTCACCCTGATGTCCTGACTGTGCGCGTCACGTTACGTCTGGTGTTGTGTAGCAGGTTTAAACATGTGTCTCATAAACTCTGGAGCGAATCAAACAAACACAAAGTAAACTTCTGTCCTGTACGTGTCCTAATAACTGATCAGTGATGGTGATTATTGTTCAAGTGTAAAGTTGAAGGTCAGAGGGGGAGTGAGGAGGAAGCAGACTCCGACAGGAGACTCTGACACAGGACGACCGGACCTTTAATGTGCGTCTGTCCTGGTCCTGAAGCAGCGCTGGTTATAATTATTCAGCACTTTATCGTTATATCACCCAGGCCTATTCATGGCATTGTTTCTGACAGTATCCACACTTGCATAAATGCATGCCACTTTTCTAACACCCAAAAGTCAGTGACTTTAAAGAAGAACTAATCCTGCCTACAGCTTTCATTCAATTTAATTAAGTTGATTTATACCAGGCTACCAAGTCATAGGCTGGACCAAGCATCTCCACTTCCTCCCACTATCCAGAATGTTGCTAAAACTGCCCTGGATACCAACACTACCATCTTGCGCATTTAGAGCCAGAGTCTGTACGGTAGCAAGATATTTATAGGGCTTTTATATTGGCCAGGTTTTTATACAGTTTATGACCTAAGTGAATCCATGATTGTTTCCTTCACCTTTAATTGTATTTTAATTAGTTCATGAGAACATGCTGTCGTCTTCCTACAGGAGACGTGTGTTACGTATGATAAGGGTCTACAACGTGAATTGCATTTAACCTGCACTATAAGTCCATTGCAAATGAAATAGCTGTCAGAGGTTCATCTCTGGCTGCAGCACAGCTCCAGCACTTCAGTTACAGGATTACAGTTTATCATCACTAAGTGAGGTTTCATCACTACGCTCACTCATCTGTTATCTGCTACTCTCTCATCACAGAGTCAATTAAATAACCTGTAAATGTCAAAATCAGTAGATTCATTTCAGAGATGCTTTTACCAAAGGCAGGTGTCTAACTCACGTTCAACCACAGACCGCAGGGAAATAAAAAGAGCCTCAGACGATGTGTGTTGCCCTGTTGATACTAGGCTGCCAACAAGTATTTGTTAAAGCTACAGTAAATATATAAAAGGCAGTAAAATACTGATGTATCTTTTAATAGGTTTCAGGGAAAGTGGTGTCTTTGTGTCACTACAATATAGATGAACTCAGACTTCAAACTCTATATTACTAAAACTAAGTTATACTTTACTACATTTCTGAAAACCATCTAAAAACTTAAATCCAGAGAGGGTCAACATAGTTTCCCTTAATTACTTTATGTCTTTCAAACAATGAGAGAGAGCCCAGATAGATTGAAGCCAAATACATGTCGTACATATGTTTGTATGTTTTACGAGTCGACATCTGCCTGTGTGTTTATGCTATTACGTGGGTCACTTCTGCAAAGTAAACGAAATGGCTCCAGCTCTTGGCAGCCGTATCTAAGACACACTGCTGCATCAGCACGTCCTCCCGCCACACGGGACAAACATACCGCTTGTGGGTTGATGACATGCTGATGGGGTGAGATCATCACACGTTCCTGTCATGAAGAGTGTTAAGTTCCAACAAAATGTCTTCTTTCACATGCACTTTTGCATCTCATCACTGCATGGCAAAAATCTAAAAATGATTTGGCCACTGAATAATACATTGTCATGTGCTAAAAACAATAAGCAACGTCAGCTGGTGAAAACACTCACGTGCTCAGAAGTAAATGATAAGTTTCCTCCAAAGCAGATGCTGACAGGATATATTATTGAGCCATACATTAGCCAGCTAAGGCAACCATGATCCTCCAATGAGCACTGATGCTCTGTAATCACCTGTGGTGCATTTGACATCAGTAACCCCGAAGACATGACGGCAACAATCAGTCAACTGCACGGCTTTGGGCAGGTTAACTCACCTGAGTCAGTGGCAGTGCAAATATAAAAACCAGAAGTTAAACAAGGTAAACTAGACCAAAACTAATATAGAGGAAAGTCTTTGTTTCTGCTTTCATTAAAAATATATCATTTCGCAAATCTGTTTGTCTGTATAGGGCTTAAAAATCTCAAGAATAATTCATCTTATCAATTTAATGCTTGGTGTGTGTATTGTTAAGGATCCAAAGAAGTGCAGTGTCGAATTTGGTGCAATTTGTACACACGAAATGTTCAATATTAATAAACAACATCAATAAAGAGACGACCAGCGCTCTGCAGCCTGGGCAGCCAAGACTCATGAAGGGAACAACTGGTGCATTACCCACATCGACAATGACAACTGATTCTCAAGTTTGAGGCTCTACGCTTCACTGAACTTTGAATAAACAGGTGAACAGCTCCTTGTGCAGCAGCAGTGGTGAATCCAGTCTTTACTTGCAGCCTTAACACAGGCCGGGAAAAAGTCTGTTCCAAAATGGCAGGTTTAAAAGTACAGTAGAGCTGAATCAGTGGCAGTATCAAACAATCACATGATGTCAACAGGTACAACTGTTCCTTCAAATCCATTATTAATCATGACACTTCATCAAGCATTTAAAAAGTCAATCTGCTAATCCACTGTTTTGTGGTGATGCCGCTTGAGATTCAGCTCCACTCAGGTTTGCAAATTAGCCACTGATTTCTTCATGTTGTGAATAAAAACAACTAGCATAATAACAATGAGGTCATTCTGCACACAGAGGGGGACACACTTATAAAGAAGTCCTACCGAAATGGTTGAGTGCAAGTGGATTGAGAAGTTCCAGAGGCTGATCCTTGTTGCTGAAGACGCCTGTTAGAGAGGAGAAAAGAAACCGTCATCTAAAATCAGGTGTGGAAAACATCCGACTTTCAGACAATTTGATCTGGTTCACAAGACAATTCAAAAAAAGCAATACAGGAAGTATGCTTGTCTGAAGCTCAACAACCAGCCAACCTCCCTTGAACTAGATGGAATCATGCTTCTACTTGTAATAAATTAACATGAATCCCACCTCAAGTCGGAACAACAACTCAAAGATTGGCAACAAAATTTGAGCAGGTGATAAGAGCCGACACCTGTGTTTGTGAGTTGTAGAGAAAATCACGTGACTCCCCGCGGCGGAATTAATACGTCACTTCCAGTCTTTGCCTGCTGCTGTTGTGTACGCGTCTGTGCTGAAAACCTCCCGCTGTGTTGTACATGTGTGAAAAGTAAACCGAGGGTAAAGTCAGTATCCAATTCTTCGGACTTTACCCACAGGTCATGTCTGAAAACGGCTTTAGTCAGTTTCAGCTGGTGCTGCTGAAGACTGCAAGTTTGAAAATGTAAAAGAAAAACTCTGGGGAGTTAGAAAGAAGTGCGCTTGCCAGACTTCCGTAGGCCGCTCCTAATCTCTGCTCGAGGTTCTGGGCTACACAACTAGCACCACCTCTCCCAAAATCGACTCTTGAGGGCTGAGCTGCTTTGTGGGTAATGCAGGTGCCAGGGTTTCCCAAGGGATGAATGTATGAAAAAAAAAACGTGTTTCTCTGTTTCAGCTGCATTGATTTAAAAACTATTAAACTGTATATTGTGAGACTTTCTGACTGCACCGCACAAACAGCAGGCTACAATTAACACCTGAGGCTAACTCGTTAACAATCTGCTAAAATACATACATTTTGCCTGGGTTTCTTGAACCACCTTCTCATGCCTTACGGTCTTGGATTCAAGCTCTTTTAATGCACGAGTCTCTGCAATGCCCACGCAAACTTGCTGTAACATTTTTGTTTCCACCTGCAAACAGCTGGGCTGAACTTAAGCAATCTCAAAGCCTCCATCAGTTTATCACTGAGATTGGCAGCTGGTACGAATGGTGGGGTCACTAATCCTACAATTACCACCGCATTCAGGAAGCAGACTCTCACAGTGACATGTTTCAAACTTTGCCTGCACTCAGTGGGTGTTGGCGCAGACACAGCTGGATGCATTCAGAGTTCACTTATGAATGTGTCCTAGACAAGTAAATACTATTTTAATCAAAAGGAAAAATAAAAACCAAACTAAAATCTCAAAGAGTGAGTGTGGTTGTGTGCATCTCTAATGCAAATAGAAATCTCCTTCAGCAATATCCTCGAACCAGTGGAGACAGACAAAAAGAAGAAAGAATTCTTAGTGGGGAATAAAGGAAAATGTGAGAAGAGACCATGAGACCATGTGCTATGTCACACATGAACGAGCTGCAGCACATGACATACCCACATCTACTATGAATTTTGTTTTTCTGGGTTGCTAGGCGCTATTTTCAGCCTAAGCAGACTGCTCCATGATTAATACATGACGGAGGGAGGGGCTGAATTAAATATTCATATTGTACACACAAAACACACGGCAAATGCATTTCTTGGATTTCATGTTCCAGGCAAAGCCTTCTCTCTTTGTGTCTTTCACAAAAGTGTAGATGCTATCAAACAAAGCGACACCAGAAAACCAGAGAGAAACAAACAAAGAGGAGAGGAGATTTTGTATTGATGGAGCTTTTTGAGAAGGATGGATACAGAGTCTGTGTGTGTGTGTGTGTGTGTGTGTGTGTGTGTGTGTGTGTGTGTGTGTGTGTGTGTGTGTGTGTGTGTGTGTGTGTGTGTCAGTAGGGTGGCAGTGGCAGATGGTAGAAAGACGACACCAGAGCTTGATGGGCGAAGGACAGGCCAAGTAATCACACACTCAAAGACACACAAAAGAAGAGTTGAAAGTGTAAGTGAGTATACACCGATAGTCACCACCTCACTTTTAGTTTTACTCCACGGTCCTTTTTCCTCGTAATACTTTGCAAGAACTGGTGTCATGACAAGCACGGGGGGGGGGGGGGGAGAGAGAGAGAGAGAGAGAGAGTGGGGGGGGGTACATGCAAAAACTGGAGGAAGAATAAATATAATTGTAAGCAAACATATATGTCATGGAGACCAGGCGGGTTTACACACTGTTTGCCTGGGACTACAGAGCAGAGAACAGAGAATGACCTCTTACACCTTGGGAGAAAGACGGGTCAAGTGCTCACGGCCTTTACACACAGTGATGCCAGGAAAATCTCCACGGAAACCACAACAAACAAACATGCAGAGAGCAACACAGGCAGAGACACTCGTCAACAGACAAAGAACACTGCTCTTTAAAATCTATTTTTTCTGTAATAACACTGACGTAGCACTGAATATAACTGCTATTAACAGCAGCCACAATGTAAACTGATTGCATATTAAGGACTTTGCAGTTCACAAGGAGGTAGATGAATGCTGAATAATCCCTGTTCAACAAATGGGATGGCCAGGCTGAGTAATAAATACATTAAAGCAAAACGTAAATACAGGATAGCACAGCTTTGGTGCTCACTTTCCTTAATTTACATTTAGATATAGAGCTGTTAAAAACAAGTATATCAGCTCGTTAACTGTGATTAACTAATTAATTAATCGAGGAAACAATTACAATCATCACAACTCATTTAAATGATGAATTATTCATGTTAGTCTTTTATCGGGCAAAAATTCCGATTAGCAACCTGTTCCAGATTCAAATGTGATGAACCCTGAACTGTTTTTGTTGCTTATCCGTATCTGCACCAAAAATCTTAAGGATTCTTTCCTGACCTGAGGTTTCATGGTAATCCATCAAGACGCTTTTGTGTAATGCCGCTAACTAAGAGATCAACAAACAAACTAGGAATACCTCCACCGAGGCTAACGTCATTTTAAAGACAGTAAAGCAAACCTCTGCCTGTTTATCTGAATCCACTTCGGTTCATCCTTCGGTTGTGTCCCAGTTTGATAACCCACTATGAGGCTAGCAACAGCACTCTGTTAGCTTAGCATAGCATAAAGAATGGAAAAAGTGGTAAGCAGCTCATCTAGTAACCGATTCTGCATAAACAGCACTGAATTTGTACAAGAATCTATATTTAGAATTCTGTTTCATTTGGTATATGTCATTCAGCTGTTCCGATGACAGTATGCATCTCTGTTTCCAATGATCGGTCTGTTATTTCCCACTTCACCCCTGAACATACCTTCCAACACCAGCTGTAATGATAGGGTGCCTGTATGCACAGTCCAGTCTGCAGTAGACACTGTGTGTATCGCTACACATTTGTCTGCAAAGCACTCTCGTCCACCTTAAACAAGGTACTTATCCATCCTGTCCAAACCACGTCACTGTTGTCTCTGAGATTGACTGAATAGTTGTCCTCTCTACTGGACAACAATGATCTGAAGTAGAGGTTGAGAGGTTCATTGTCTCTTTCAGCTCATTCTGTGGTCCAACCTTTGGCTCTGCTGTAGACTATTGCAGACCCCATGAATGGAGACACGGGCACTTGAAGTGGCGTGGAGGTTTAGTCGGAAATCAATCCATGACACAAGGTATTTTGGATGCTTTATGGTAAACACATGCTTGTACAACATAACATTTTGCAGACTATTATTACTGTGTAGAGAGGTGTAGCACACAGGTCCAATCGAGGACACGGATATGTTGGCCGTGAGTCATTTGGATTCCTTGATGTATATTTTAATGCACTGACCTACGTGACCTGTGCCATATGCGTGCCTATCAGCAAAAGTTACAAATATTCCCCAGTGACATGTAGGAATATACCTAGGACTAGTAAAAATATATAAATTATATGCTAAGAAAAGGTATATTCATATCTCCAAGCCTCTGGAGGATAGTGATGTACTCTTTTTGCATGTGTCAAATCCCATTTGTAAAAACCTGGATATGTCGACAGACTTCCTCGTCGATAGACATACGTGATCACCACATGGAAAAGGAAGGTGGGGGGAGCCAAGTTACCGATGGCTGGCAAGAGGACAAGTTGGCTCAGACGCGAGCAGGAAGCAGTAGTGCCTGGTTCAGTGAATACACACCTGGTGTACAGTGAAGAGGAAAACCCTTTAACAATACTCAAAGAAAACATGGGAGCATTCATAGAAACACACGGGGTAATTGAACATGTACACAAGCACACCTTTCCTCCTGCCCAGGAAGATGCCAAGTCACCTTGTTGTGGGCCACCTTCACCTCCACTTGACCAGCAGTCACCACAACGGTGTGCCAGCCACACCAACCTGTCTCGTCCGCTACAACTCAGTCTGGTGTATTCTGAGCCCTCGATATCAGCCTCACAACTCTGCCAACTGTGCCATCCTGTCTGCCGAGGCTCCACCAAAACTGCCCTTCTGCTAGAACCAAACTCTGAGCCAGTGTAAGAGCGTGCCAGCCACACCAACCTGTCACTGCCGCCCTAAACCACAAGATAATCTAGTGGGGAGCAAACATATGAGGAGATTCAATCCAATATGTGCTTTTAACAGATCAACTGAAAATGTGTAAAGTGGCTGTTTCCCCATTGAGATTTAATTTAGTCTGCACTTTTGAATTGATCGATTTACATGATGCTAATCAGTCATAAGCAGTATTTTGTTTGAAGTCATGGACTCATAAACATAACAAGAAGTCATCCCAACCTGGTTTGTAGTTGTAGATGAACTTATTCTGTCACTGTGTAACTTTAAAACCTCTCAACAACACTGGTAGGTGCCAGGCTGTAAAACACATCATGTTGCCCTGTAAATAACGTGAAAGTTTGAATTTCATGAGCAACTCAGCAGCCGGGCTTAAAGCTGTAGTGCGTACATTTTCAAAAAAAGAGGAAAGAGAGAAGAAGAATAAGAGAATTTCAATGAGTACAAGTTCAAGACCACTCCCTCCCTTTTCGCTGAGCTCCAAACCAGTCTCCAAAGCCCCTCCCAGCACCGCTGCAGAGCACAAGCAGGATAGTAACGATAGCAACAGAAGAGGCCAGAAAAAACAACACGGAGACAGGCATTTCACGATAGTTTCAGGATCTCTGCAAATGCAAACAAATCCCACCAACCATCAGTAAGAGTTATAAAATCTAAATCAAGCTTACGTTAGCCCAACTACAAGATCACAGTAACATGACAGTTGGTGGTTTAGATAAGTTTGCAAAATAAAATGAGCTGTAGGTTGAGCCAGAGTGCAAAGACACCTGCCTCATGTACAACTGGCAGATAGTGGCAGTTTTTTTTACAAAAAGTTATTTTTGTAAATGTCCCCATACTGCAGCTTAATCAATATTAAACCTTGGCTGAACAGCAACTCAGACAAACTTTTATCCCTTTGTTGACCATTTGTCAGAGTCTGTTTGCAGGACTTGGCCCGTACAATTTCTCACCACTGCCTTCAACCACTTGTTGGTGTTGCGGCCATGTTTACCAACTACTCACAACTTCCTCTGGGCATTTTGAACCTACAAGAGAAACCACAAGCCTTTGACTTTTTTTTTTAAACTGCCGGACCTTTAAAGGTTTGTGTCTGTGTTTACACGTGGGTGTCTCTGCCGGTGTACTGTTGTACATTTAGGTATGACTCAGTAGATTTGAAGGCGACAAAGAAGAAAGCCCTATAACCCATAAGTGATGAACATCTGCAAACTATATTTTACCGTCATTTTAAAAGTCAATAAATGAATGAGAACAAATAAAGACCTTTAACTTACTGATGTACATAGATACAAATATTTGTCTTCTTTCTTGTCAAGCTGAATGTGACATTATATATATATATATATATATATATATATATATATATATATATATATATATATATATATATATATATATATATATATATATATAGAAAGCAAGCCATGTGGTCTTAGGCCATTAGGCCAGCAACACAAGTAAGTCCACAGGGAGACAGAGGATCCCTGTGATACCCAAGTGTGTGTGCGTGTGTGTGTGTGACATTACACTGCTGAAAGGGCTTAAAATGTCCTAACAGGCAGGGAGACATCTGTACAGGAGTAGACGGGTCACTTGGTAGAGAGAAGGGCCTTTCTGTTTGTAAGAGCATTACACATGTGGACATCACATGGTAGATTACACTTTCTAGTTATGCAATAGGTCAAAATATTGTAATATATACGTATGTAAGACTACAATAAACACATTAACACCACTCAGGCGAGGTACAGTGTGTGTGTGCTCCAGGCTGTATATCAAAAGTAAAAGAGAAACTATTTTTAAAAGGACTGAGAACATCTGCGAGCTATCTCTGTTTCCATCAGTATTTACACTGAATACTCTGCATTGTGATTTCAGTGCAAGTGATTCATCAAAGGCCAACAAAGGTTAACAAACATGCAAATCCAGACATTTAATGCCAGAGAAACCACACTTTACATTCATGTAAAGTTACAGTGAAGACAAATCACAACATTTCAACTGTGCACATTTGTGTTTGTTTGGGCCAAGAGGTTGGGCCAAATCAGTGATTTCTTGTGCCTGTGGTTTCAGGCATTTTTCATGAGTATATATACGAGGATATATTCCACAGTCCCACGTGAGGGCCAAAGGTGGCCGGGCCTTTTCTTTCAGGACTCTTTGGAACAATCTCCCTGAGGAGATCCGTCTGGCAAATGCCTTATCCTCTTTAAAATCACACACTTTTATATGTGTGCTTTCTCCTAGCTCTGATCTTACTGACTACTTGAATCACTTTGTTTTATTTTATCTTGGTTTTTTTTCTGTAACATTTTCTGTATCTGTAGTCTAATACTGTGTGATCTTAAAATAGCTTCTTTTTTTTTACTGTTTCCTATTGTTTCCCTTTTTCTTTAAGCAACTTGTAAATTTGTTACGAAAGTTGCTATATAAATATAGTTTTAAATGATTTACATTAATTTATATAATGTAGTGTGATCTCGGCTCATATTGCACTAAATGAAAAGGCAGTAAATGGCTTATTCTTGAGGGAGGACCTACCCTCAAATCCTTGTTTTGATTGTGTGTCTCTCTTCTCACTTCTTCTCTTATTCAATCTGATTAAATTCACTGAGCTTTACCTTGCATAAAAAAGGGTGCATAGGAAAAAGCGATGGTGAGACAAATAAAGACTGAACATGGGAACCTGGCTACACCACCTGGCTGTAAAGAGTTAATTACACCTTTTGTGTCTAACAGTCTGTTTCCACATAAACTGCCTTTGCTGTGTGTGTCAATGCCTGGAATAGGGTGTGATTCCCTGCATGTCCAGTCATGTTGCATCATGGTAAGTGTCTGTTACAGCAACCAGCATTAAGGAGCAATGTTTGTGTGTGTGCTTGTGTGCATGTTGTCAAGTCCTGAGATAAGTTTGTGTCCCTCTATGGGCTGTGCGTGGACATGTACACAGATGAGGTGAGAAAGCAACAGCTTGTTCATACTACTTTGCGGTTGTGCTGTTATAAGATTGACTCCAGAAGCATGTCTTTATGTGTTCCGTTAATTCCAGATGATCGATATATGGCCACTAGGAGGCAGAATGTTTGATAGGAATACATAAGTATATTTTGTATTATTTGGTTTATCAGCCCTCCAGATGGAAAAGATTGACTCTGATATGTCGATGACAGAGTCCAGCACAACTAGCTAAAAGAAGGTTTGAACTTTGTACGCAGTACAGTGGTTCTGTGGGTCCAAGTTTCTGCACAATGTAATTTAATTTGCATAAATGTTGTATTAGGGCTGGGTGATGAAACAACAATCAATTACTACTGTATGCAGGACAAATGATTCACTTGGGTGTGGCGGGTGTATTGTCATACTGATCTAAAACCTTCAGCGGTAGAACCAGTGCCATGTAATTAGACTCACTAAAATTTAGACCAATTCTTTCCAATTATAATAAATATGTCATTCAGCTAACTAAACTAATTGGGCAAACAAACACAAGCATGTCAAACCCAGTACGTGACACTGCAAAGACAGCGGTGACATGAACACAGAAAGCAAGACTCCCAGATCAGAGTGAGTTGTCCCAGTGTCCCACAGCCTCAGGTGCTGTTGACGGGGGTGTAAGGTTACGGTTTGGGGTCGGGGTTAGGGCGGCACGGTTCACATCTTCCAAGAATAGTGTGTGTGTTGTGACCAGTGACATGGAAAAGACCCAAATAAATGAAAGCAGCAGTAAGCGGCCCTGAAGCTGCTGCTCTGCAGTCAGGGTGGGAACTCAGGCTGGAAAGAAATCTACTTATTTACTGCTTTATAGTTGCATTTCAATTAAAATCAATCAATCCCCCCACTGCCACTTGCAATGTGTTTTTTTTCCCGCACTCAAATTCACTGATGATCTAAATTAGAGCTGGAAAGGAAAGGAAGGGGAAAAGATGGAAGCTGCTAACATCACTGGAGTTCAGCAGCTGACGGCCTCCTTTTCCTTGTCTATGTTTTCCAACATCTGTCTCTCCATCCGCCAGAATGTGTCCAATCAGCGGTTGTCCCACACTAATAAAACGCATCCAGAGGGAAGAAGAAAAAGCTTCAAAGGCATTCCTCCAGTCGATTTGGGAGCCTCCACAAATCCCCTGGCTCCCTCCTATCTCCATTTCCAGTACAAATCACAACTGTGTGTGTGAAACCCCCTCACACCTCATCATCACACTCCTCTCCCCTAAATCAACTCTCTCTTCAGTCATCTCAGCCAAATTTCCCTTTCCACTAAAGCTGCACCGTACATCTCTAAGGAGGACCTTAAAAAACGGATTTTTAGAAACACACTGTTCCACTTTAGGATTTGTAAGGCAAGGGTTGAGATTTTTTTTGAATACATATCAAGACAAGATTTGCCACACTAATTTTATCAGTTTATAATACAACAATATAGTAATATAGTCATAAATACTGTGAAAGCATAACTGGCTGGCACAAGAATCCCTGAAAAAGGAGATAATCTGAAATAATGATAGAAGAGACAAGCTCTCAGCTACATCTGGGGAATTTGTCGACTAGTTGGCGTTTACACGTTTAGTGTTTAGCTTAATGATCTTATTAAGAATCAAGGTCCCATACACACACTCTACAAATCCAGAGTCAGTCTCAGCTGTCAATCATGATGTTTCACCTGCTTTTATAGCTTTGTATAAATAATAAAAGCCAAACTTAATGGAAATTAAAAATGAACACTTCAATGTGATAAGAATACCTAAAATCTCAGAATCCAATTTTGAAAAACAATTACTTTGAGATTTTAGTTTGGCCAATGTCCCATCTGCTAACATGGAGGAGGCAGGAGTAAGGACCTAATCTGCAGGCAATCAAGACACTTCAAATTCGGGGAGCCGTCATGTCGTCCATGTTTATACAGTCTGTGGTTTGTCCTGGTTTAGTGTGACTTCTTCCTGCATCACGCGAGTTAATCAAAATATCTATTAATTAAATATTTTCAGTGAAAACAACAATATTAAACCAAGACGTGCATTTTAAACCTGACATCAGCTCAGAGCAGGAATCTGCAAACAGAGGATACACAGCGTCCTAATCAAGCCCCATCAGAATAACACAGTTGTTCACACTTAATGAAACTAAGCTAAATGAAACCGTTTTAAGATCTTGTACCCACAGGAAATAATTAACACAAAATAAAGGAAATGCTCTCACCGTGACATGTTATAACTAAAAGCATAACAGCAAGTCTTCAAAACGTCAAGATATATTTAATAATATCAGTACCTGATATAATAAATTAATATTTCATAAGAAAAACACAGGCATGTGTGGCAGTCAGGAAGTGCTCGTACATTCCTAGAAGGATGAATAACAGGTGCAGCGCTGAGACCAGTGGGTCAGCAGAAATAATCCAAACACATCAGCCGTTCACAGTGCACGAGAAATAAATCCCACAGAAGTGGGCGGAGGTGTCTGTCGGCAATTTCGAATTATCTAGAAAAAGTAGTTTTGAAAGTCGGAGTGCAAGAGGAAGGAAGGAAGCAGAAAAGAAGCAGAAATAAGGTAGGCTGATGGGGAGAAGGAGGACGAAATTTTAACTGCCAGAGGAAGAGAAAAAACAAAGGAGGTAACATAGAGGATGTGAAATAATAGGGCTGGCTAGAGAGAGGAACAGAGAGACTCAATATACCACTGAAAAGGTAGCACAGGCTATAAAACTAAGAGCTTTTAAAAGATGAATATGAAGCAGAACATTTTTTTTATACAATAAGCCAGTACATTCCCAGTAATTAGGAAGGAATTTCTTACATGTGGCTCCCTCTGACGTCAATCCAGTACCTTCCCAGAGTTTGCTTTCCCTTACCCCAGCGCTGTGAATGTTTAGTGTTAGGCTGCTTTTGGCAGAGCTCCTGGACTTGGGTGCGAGGAGGGGTTTAGAGGGAAGGGTGGGGTTTCTATGCTTGTTTAAAGAGCAAGCAAGGATGAGCATGGTAACCTCAGTACAAGTATTTCCACTCTCTGCGTTTGGCTCCTCGGTGGAGCTGAGAGGGCCGATGCTTTGATGACACTTATATTTAAAATTCTGGGTTGGACTGGTGTGGTCTAACATATCAGCTGGCACATTAAACACTGCATTCATTGCAATGAATATTTGATATTTGTCAGAATTCTAGTTTCTAGCACAGCGCCTGTTAGGAATGGGCCGGTCTCTTGTCCTCTGTTAATACTCTGGACATACTTCAGAATTATTGCTCGTTATTAATGAGCCCTCTTAAAACAGTTTTATAATAAACTGTCACTTTTTATATTTTTCTGTGCTGGACCTTGTGTGCAGAGCTTTTTATAAAGTCTATGGTGCAGAGGGAAGTTAAAAAACTTTATGTTTTTCCTACCTGGTTTGTTTGCAATGAAGACTTCATAGTCAAGTGTTTTTCATAAAATTAAACTGAATTTTCTTTATTACTGTTCACGTGTGGGGCTTATTTTTAAGATTGAATGTTATTTTTTCATGAATTGCATGTCAGCTATTTCTGTTAAGCAACTGACACCATCTTCAGACCCAAGGTCACAACATTTCAAAATAGAGCTCTAATTCTGCTCGATAAAAGACTTTGAAGACAAATAGCAAAACATAAGTGATTCTGTAAATGCTGTTGCCTTGATGGTACCCATCTCCATCTTAAACTATGAAAGATAACTATTCTCCAACTTGTTCCCTTTAGAGGTATTCATGTTTTCAACTTGTATTTTTTTCCAACACTGAAAAATGATGTAAGCTGTGCATCTCACATTGAGCTGATGACAGCCAGTCCTGCATCAAGAAGTTAAAACAGTCTCTACGTGACGATATATGCATCAGCCATCTGTTTATACTGCGATCTGTGTGGCTGCTGAAACTGAGACAATAGCTGAAAAGCAATCAATTAGGAAACAGAGAGACGTGTGTGTTTGTGTGTGTTTGTGTGGTTGTGTGGTTTAGACCTGTGTTCACCAGCACGTCACATAAACCAGACCAGAGGATTATCTGTAATAATACTGACTCGCTCAGGTTTTAGCAAGAGTTTACCGTGGGATTACCGAGCAATATGACGCTGAGTGGATTGTGCTGTCATTATGATTATTATCTGTGATTCTGAGCTCTGTGATTCATGCTGCATTTCTTTTATTTAGTGTCCTGTTTGCACAAGCATCAAGTATCACTCCACAACAGAGGATCATTTGCAAATGTTCCACTTGGGTAAAGAACGGTCATAACGTAGCATCTGGAAGGAGTCCCATAGACCACAAGTGGCTGAAATATTTGCACTCGAAATTGAGACGTAATTGCAGTGTTTCATCTTATATGCAAACTTAATAGTGTCAATTTGACTTAATGACATTTCACAAATCCATTCAAGTTTTTTACTGAATGTATTTTGACCATTATGAAAGACTGAGAGAATTCCCCCGGATAAATCCTTAACTGATAACCAGAATGTTCCTGAATCCATCCTCTCCACCAAATGTCTGTGGAAACATGCCAACTGTGGGGATACTTGCTTTGGGCTTAGTTTATTTGTTTTTCCCCCTCTCTACGTGCCCACTGCAGGTTTGCCTGAGCTCCTTCGTTGAGCCCTGTGTGTGGATTCATAGTTCCCATGCCATCTGATGTCAACAAGCTCCTTCAGCAGCACTAATCCTCTCCTGAAACTCCCCTAAATCAGTCAGCAGAGGCACCAAACTAAGGCACAGCCGAGTTTCACATAAGTGCAGTTTAAAACTCAAGAAATCACTTCATAAAAGAACTGTAATTACCATAGTCATCAAGTTACAAACTGTTCTCTCTGTGACTTTTGCAGACCGAAAGAAAACTCAATATATGTAACATATATATATATAATTTTGTCCTACCACAAGTCATAGCGATACAGGTTTGTATTACACAACAGAACTTTGTAGACCTTGCACCGCTATCGCTCTCTGTCCTAGTCACAAAGTTATTGCGCGCACACACACACACGCACGCACGCACGCACGCACGCACACCAGCATACAGGGTAAACATTGGAGCATTTTATCTGTAATGTTTTGTGAATTTAATTTTAATGTAGTTAATTTTGCCAAACACATGACATATGTTGTAGAAAATCTTTTACTTATTTCAAACTAATTAAAATGTTTGTAAAATAAATTAGTGTATTATTATAGATTTACTATGTAGTGACATCTTGTTATCAATTTAAACTGCTCAGTAACATACCACATTAGGTGTTAGGCAAGTTATGAAATGGAAAATGAAAAACATGTTGCTGCCTGACAGATTACTAATGGAGCTATTAGTCAATGAAATTGTGTAAACACGTAAATTGAATGTAAAATTATGAATGGACTTTGATAATTCATAGCTGATGGATTCAGTTGTGTATGGTATGACATCCAGATCACACTTGATCCCTTCCTGTCCAATTTGGAGGTTGTTTTCTCTGCTTAGACAAATTAGCTATAAAAAAGCTTCAAGGTCAATCTCCTCACTCCGCTACACGGGTCCATTAACCAGCTCATCGTTCTTCAAACTGCTGATATTTGGGGAGGTGGTGCTTTGGGAGGGCTGGGCTGAGATGACAGACTGTCAACAGAGGCCTCTGACAAGGCAGAGCACAACCATTACTTTCATGTGAGAAGATGGGTTAATTATAAGATTTGGTTTCTAATATGGAGCCTTTCAGAGGAAGTGCAGAGCTTATAACCGGTAATTAGACGTAAATCGTTTGGCTGAAGGAAATGTAGGGATGTGGAGGAGGGGGGTGGGGTTGAATAAGCTCAGGCTCTGTCTGTGGTAAAGGGGAGAACATGTCATCCTTTGGAAACACAATTTACTTTGAAAGGTATTTCAGTGTTGGGTTTCAAATACTGATTTGATTATATATAGTATATGATTATTTCTGAATACACAACAGAGGACAACGTGCGGACGCATCCATAGCATTCAATTATCACTCCTTGTTGATATAAGAACCTTGAAGCAAGAAAAGCTATGATTTCAAAAAAGCTAGTGACAGAACCACTATTACCATATGTAGATACCTTCCTGACATGTAAGCATGTATGTGCTTTAGCTCGCCGGCTACGTAGGTTTATAGCTATGTTAGCAACAGGACTGTAGAAAGGGCAATGTCACGAAAATATCATACCAAATGTTGGATGATTGTCTTGAGATTTTGGTGATAATCACTCGTGTTATCCTCTGACATCAAATGCTTCAATGAGGTTGACATTTGTGGTTTTGAGTGAAGTGTCTCGACAGCTACTGGATGGATTCCCAGAAAATTCAGAACATGCATTCATGTCCCCTTGATGGCTTGTAAAACCTGTGGTGGTCTCCAAACTTTTCATCTAGTCCCATCAGCAGATTAACTTTAGTTATCGTTAGGTTTACGATCAAATATCACTGTGAGTATGTTAGCAGGCTGGTGTTAGAATTAAGCACCAAAGCACCAGTGTAACTTAGCATGGTAGTAGACTCTTACAGCTCTATGGTAAATGTGGAGCAAAGGGGTAGAGTGCGCGATCCAACTGTCTTTACTAGTTTCAGAACAGCAAAATTGTCACTTTCCTGACATTATTTGTATAACAAATGTATTCCGTCTGAGCTCCAAATGGCTGTGTTGGTCAGAGTTGGTGCATTGTTATCTTGAGACAGCAAAACGCAACAAAAACCTGGTCTTAAGTCAATGGCACATATGCAGATACACAATGCATGCACTGCCACAGACACAGATAGTCTGCTCACTTTCTTTAATTTTGGCCATGAGAAGATCTGTTTCCTTTCACTACCTGGCAAGTCTGCCGTTAGAATAACAATCCACTAAGGTGCAAGTGCACCTGGCTTTTGAAAAGAAAAAGAGATGGCATGTTACGCCCAAAACAAACCCATAATTAATTAAGAGACAAACATTTTTTTCCACCAATAAACTGGCAATGGTGCATTTTGATACGCCTTAAATATTTTGATCTTATTATTTACCTATCCATTACCAAGCTTTAATTATCAGCTACATTGGTTGACGTGCAGTGACTGTTACTGCTGCATGCTGTGCATGTCATGCCATGAGAAAATTTGAATTGATTATAGCACAACACAAACAGTAGTGCCAGGTCTAAAAGGTGTGATCTTACCAACTGCAGCCTACTTCTGTCCGGGTGGTTTAATTCGACCAATTAAAAAACCTACTTCTGGGTAACACTTCTGGAGGAAAGAAATTGTAGTATAACTCTTCGAGAAAAGCAATCTAATTGGTTTTACCCAGTGTTTTATAGAATCTTCACATCCAGGCTTTATGAAACATTGGTGTAGTCGAAAGCCTCACTGAGCAGCTGAGCTTGCTGCAGGTTTTAAGTGGCTGTGATGACAGTAAGATGACACACAGGCAATGAAATGTCAGGATGTGAGTCATACTAATGAAGCAGCGACTGAATAAAGGTAGAATAAACCCCTCTGGAACATTCACAGGCTAACTAATGATTAACAGTATGACTAAACACGCTACAACTAGAGACTTTTACTGCTAGATTCTAAAGAACCATTTCATGAAGTGTCAGTCATGACAGTTACACTATTCACATAAAAGGGAAAAATTTCAAAGGGCCTGTGACTGTGCATGCCCTGGACAACAATACAAGGAGTATATCCACACACACACACACACACACACACACACACACACACACACACACACACACACACACACACACACACACACACACACACACACACACACACACACACACACACACACACACACACAGAGATTGGCTCAGACCCTACACCAATTTTCTTCCTCTAATTACAATTAAAATAGTCACGCTTGTTTTCATGCTGCATAAGCACACTGGAGCTGGACTGAGAATGGCTCACTTGTTTATTGTGGTCGTGATGACAAAAGGGCCTTCAATAACGGGGACCAGCCTGACCTGTACTAGTGAAGATAGAAACTTGTCTCTTTCTCTGGCCAAAATATTAGCAGACGGGTTCCACAGGCCACCTAGGAGCTAAAACGTTGTAGGTTCAAGTAAAGTGGGTTTCTACTCTCAAACAAATGACGACACCAATTGCATCATTGCGTCAACCTACTTCCTAGGACCCATACATACTGCAGACCAGCTAGGTTTCTCTAAATATACGTCAAACCAACGCAACACGCAAATTATTTTTGACGAATCAATCTCTTGCACTGAAGTCCACAAACTTTCATTACATTTTGCAGTGGGGCTGTATCTGAGAAAAGCAAAGGTTTGGGTCGGTTGCTCCGAATTTTTTCTATTAGTCACCTAATACAATATCCATTCTAATCAAACCATTGGTTTGCATATATGTCACCAAACTGCTGATGGCAAAAGATGAAAATTCGGGCAACCGCCAAAGTCCTAGGGACATGTCATCTGGGAACCATAAATGTATTTACAAAGTTGCACCAATCCTGCTATTTATGTGACTCCACCCTGCTGACTAATTCCAAAAAATGCCTCCGCACCAACAAAAACAGCAACAACTCTTTGTATTAGCGTCACATGAAGAGACATTACATGGTCCACTAGGGTCAGGGTGATTACATCATTCAGGTTCTGTAATCTAGGGCTGCTTTTAGATCACTGTCCACATTATTACACGGTCTTATCTTCATTGGATAATGCAACAGCCCGCCTTGATCCTCTGTCAGTGTAATACCCGACTCATCACATTACTGGACAGACTGGAGATGACACTGTGCGAGTGGAGCTTAAAGCGTTAGTCTAAGTATGAAGTGGAAGTCCCTTATTGCCATCCCTGGTGGTAATAGTCAAAAACTCCCTGAAGTACTTTTCGTTTTAATTAGCACAAAATGAAAACAACTTAAAAAACCTGCTATAATGCAATTACACTCTTTCTGTGATAGAAAACTACCCCCTCAAATGCACAAGTAAATGTCACTGCTTGGTTTGCACTGTGGTGCGGTTTTGTTTACTTGTGTTTTGGCATGAGGCTACTCTGCGTCTGGTGCAGACAAAAGGAGAAGGGTTCCCCATTAGATCCGTGCTTGCAACAAAATGCCCTCTGTTCTCTAAATGAATGTGTGAATAAATTTGTGAGAGAGGAAAACACTGGAGGGGGTGTACAACTTGTGTCTATTAACTGTGTCTATAAATAGGTCAAAAACAATCTTTCCCTTGGTCTCTGATTTGGCACCAAACACCACCAAACATATTCTGCATTACCCTGAATTACCCTGCAGTATATTTCACCCCTTTCTTTATTGGTGCGGATTACTTAGCAAACTGTGGTAGTTTGCCAAAAAAGATTATATCATCATTACTATTAATACGCTAGCCAGGGCTGAAATGCAGACTGTGGAAAATGAGAGAAACGACTCTGTAATAATAAACTTTGGTTTTATATGTTTTCCAATGAGACAGCTCTACAAAAAAGAAAATGACCACAGGACAATACAATAGATAAATGGGAACAGTTAGCATGAATAAATACAGAGTGAACCCTTTTAAAAGGTTTAACAAAAAGAAAAGACTTAAATGAAGCTAGAAACGTAGTAGGTCTATGGTCAGTGGGCATTTATATAGAAAACAGAAGGGGGCCAAGAGCAGAGCCTCGAGGGACACCACATCTCAAATGAAATTTTGAGGAAGTAGAGTTATCCAGGGTGAGAGCGCTAAGACTGTAGTCAGCTAAGAGCACACGTCTCCAAGTGGTGTAAGAGAAGACAACAATCCCCAGTATTGATGGCTGTATCCTATTATCAAACAACTACTCTATGAAGTGTTGTCATGATATTATGAAGTTCTCTGAAACCTCACTGGAAACTGTTAAAAACAATGTTACTGCATAATATTAGATTTCTTTCTCCAGAACCTTGGATAAAATAACTTTTGGTTTGTGGTTATTTATTGAAATCAACAAACAAAAATCAAACAACAAATTAGACAATCTTAACTGCTTAACTGCTTAATTAACAATTGATTTCCAAGCCTAGTTTGTGAGTTCAGACTTTTGACCTTCCATCCTTGCTTGTATTTCCTGCCGAAAAAAGAAGCTGATCGTTATACTGCTTTAACACATCATTTGGATCAAGAGTAGATATAATAGGATTAAAGGATAATGAATTAAAAGCTTTACGGAATCTAGCAGCAGAAATGGTGTTGCGGACAAAAGAGCGTGTTGTTGGGTAGGGACTAGAAGTAGGCAGCTGTAGTGGAATAAAACAAAAAACCTTCATGGTAATTTAGGTTATTTAATTAATTAAGAGAAGGGGATTAACAAATGGAAAGAAAACATACGTAAATTAGTAAAATAACCAGGAAGAAACACCCTGTGAAATAAAGCTCAGAAAATTCAGAATTAAAACTAACTGATTTAGAAAGACGTGTCAGGATGGCTTGAAATATAGAAAGTATAGAAATATAGAAAGATTACATCCTAAAAGGAAATGAAATCAACAAAAGGGGCAGGATAGCACTTAAGGCCACACTTAAAAAGGGTATAATGAATACGCAATGCAATGTTATGAGGAAACTATCCTCTAAGAAGATGGCATATTTCTATTTATTTAGGGGTTTGAATGAAGAATGACAGAAAAAATGGTGATGGGATGAAATAGCCTAAAATTTTACTTTGCTACCCCTTCATGTGCACAGGTAACCCTAACCTGGTATTAACAATCTGACAATGATAATTATGATTTCTATTTTTAATCAAATGGTTAAATATTTCTTTGTTCCCAACTCTTGTTCTCTCTATAGCTCTTGCCCTAACCCTCAGTGTCCAAGTGTCACCTTCTCCCCCCTGTGTGCTTGCTACAAACAATCTGATTGTTCCGTCCACACACCGCTCAGAGAGTGCATCATTGTCCTGTCAAATAAACCTTCCCACAGAAGGATAAGTGTTTGCGTTAATTGCATGGTGTGTCAGCATCTTCCTTTGCATTTCCATGCGAGTGAAAATGCTTGCTGTGTGGCAGGTCCTTGCACGGACGCTCATTAGAGAGTTAGCTTCCAGTGAAATCGTGTAATCGTGTGAGCCTGAGAGAGACGGCGACACAAAGACGCAATCAGTCAGGGTGACACGGAGGAGATAGTTTAGCATTAACGAAACATCAATGGGATTTCAGTGGGCCGTCATTTCACATATTCACAAAATCATAATTTTCTTTAGCAAAGCACGGCATCCTAATGTCTCTACAACCCTTTCACTGCATGTTAACTCTAACACATCACGCTGCACGGAAAGAAACAAACACTAACCTTTTTACCCAACTTTGGTGATAAGCTTCCAAATGAACAAGTCACACTGAGCAATATTTTTCATTCAACTACTGTAGATTGATTGCACCAGCTCATTAATCAACAGCCAACTGCATAACCTTGATGTTTCATTCATCAATTCGACTACTGCTCCTGAAAGCTGAAGAAATGAGCGTGCTATATGCTAATGGGTGAAAAGAGAAGTCTGGTAAATTACAAACGTGGGAGGACGACAAAACCTCGGTTTCATGCAATTTGACTGATGGCAAGTGCTGCTGAACTCGGTGATCTCACACAGATGGGTTTTTTTTTTTGCAGAGCTCCAGGGTGAACCACTGCAAACTCTTCATGTGAGCTGGGGGGGGAATAGTGGTACAGTAATCCTTTCCTGAGTCCTTCACCTATACTGGATATAGATGGAGGTGTGAGGACATATTCCTATGATATGCTGATGACTATCAAGCCGGTTAAAATAGCTGAGCCATTGTGGTTACTAATGGACAGTGTTCATTTTCAAACCAGTCAGCTGAAGAAACCAAATATTCTATTATTATTGTGGACTATGAATAGAATTTTAGAAGATTAAAGATAAAATAGACACCATGAGGTTCATAAGTGGAATTTTATCAATTGAATACAGGAGCATATATGTTGCCAAATATTGGTAATATTGACAATGTTAAAGCTAAAAATATATGACTGGCAATTCAACAGCACCAAACCACAAAATACATCATCTCAGTGCACTTTACGGTCGAGGCCTTACAATATTATTTTTACATGGGATTTTACAAGTTGGGTCATTGCCTATTTTTATCATTTTAGTGTAATGTGGTAAAAAGTCAATGACTTGCTATGAGGAGGGATCTTCTCTTGGATCTGCTTTATATTTAAGGGATGTTCACTAAGCAGGTGTGCTTCTCTTTCTTTTAAAGGCCTGCAAATTTACACACATTCACACGAGCAAACTGCCAAGTCCAACCACAGGCGTCTACTATTGGCAGCTGAGTAGCTCCAGTTGTACAGTAAGAGTTTGAAAGCTTTACTTTGTAAAAGGCTCCAAGAGAGAAACATAATACACTGATCATTAAAACCAGTCACTGGTTTTAATTCTGTGGCTGATCTGTACATGTTCACTTAAGCAACCCTGGTGTTCCCAGCTTAAATCCGTTATAAAGCCAGAAAACTCCTGCTGGAAACATGGGTACAGTCAGGTGGTTGTAAAATTAATGGGTGAGCACAAAGAGCCTCACTCTAAAGTCTCACCCATTGATGGCACAGCACCCCACCGCTGTGGACTCATAGTCCAGGTTTTAGCACATAAGAGCACATAAGATCTGTCAATTCTACAACTCACAACATGCTGCCTGAGAAAATGCATTAAAACGTGAATGGACACAGCTCAGGTGCCGAGCCTGCGCAGTAAAGAGGCTACAAAAATGTCTCAATAGCCGTCAGCTATTCTTCCCTTCTCACTCGCCCTCATGCTAACACTAGGGATCTCTTTAAATCACCCTGTTGGGGATTATTTAAGTTGTTTAATTGAATTGAGTGGATTTTGCAATACATGTATCTTTTTGTGCTCCAATGCAGCTGCTGATTCAAACACCCACTTGAAATTATGGGGCCGTCCTGAGGGATCTGATCACACCTGGCATCCTGCTGGGTCTCCTGTGAACACTTGTGATCGGATCTTACTTCTCAGCTCTATAAGCAGATAATCACATACGACATTTGCGTTTGTGAAACCAAGTGATGTAGTTTTTACCCAGTCTGATGACTCTGTGAGTGTGAGGACTGAAAATTCATGAAACCCTGGATTCAACTTCAACTCAAAATATAATCTATACAGGCATCGTCTTTATAACGATGGGTCTGTGAACATTACAACAACTATCAGGTTATCAGCCAGTCCCCTGGCATTCAAATAATTACCGTGAATGAATCACTGCTAAATATCTGAAGCTTTAGATACATCGCATCAGGTTACAGCTGAATAAATTTAAATACAATTTAACGTAAATTGAATAGGTAGGATTTCAGCATCCTTCATTGAGAAAATTAGAGTCTGCTAAATAATGCTTGGGTGGACTATGCAGAATAAAATGTAAAAGTGTCAACCTATTGACTTATTCAGCTTCTTTCACTGTTTTTTTTTCATTCATATTTCCAGCTCCACTGGATTAAAATAGAGGCTCTGCTTTTTATTTACCTGTTTCCATAAGGATTCTTAGTATCGCCTTAATTTCATTCACCGGCACCGGCACACAGTACAGATCTGCAGGAGATGCCACTCACCATGAGCACAACAGCTCCATGGGGCATTTCAGGCATCTTTAGTACACCACGACACACAACGGAGTTCCAAGGCCTCTGTTTCAGGGCTTATCCTCGGATTAGTGCCTGGAAAAGTTCATTCTGCCCTGGGAGACCCAGGGTGCACTGAGCCCTTCCTAACAGGGATTGTGTAACTGCTGGGAACTTTTGATTTTGTTTTGTTCATAGAAGCAGGAGGATTACATCCTCAGGGACCCACCTGACCCGCCTCCCACTTCTTGGCTGTCCTCTGTTGAACCCATACAGTGGATTACACCTCCCAGCCATATGGGAAATACAGTAGTGCAGGGATTCTCTCGTCTTACAATGCCACGGTTAGTTGCCGGGCAGAGGTCTCATAAACATTGTGACCTCTTGCATTGCACTCGCAGTATAAGCTTGGCAGCAGATGTGAATCTTTAAGGGTTAATCTTAGAGCTCTTCCATTTTCTTAATCTCTGTATCCATTGACAGACTGGACATCTGGGTTACTCTGACTGCTGTGCAATACCACCAATAGTCACTGGCCACATCTGCATATCGTGTCAGCTCAAACATAAATATATACTTGTATCAAGCCTCAATTCTGAGCTGTAAAATCAGAATTTTCCCCTGCTATAAAATCTACTGAGTTGTAATTACCAGTTTTTCCACACAAACCTACCGTACCTGTGGTAGGTATGAGGCTACATGCTTAACTAGCATGCCTTCTGAAAGCCCGACCTGGCAAACAGGAAAAGAATTTGCAACAAAAGGTTAAAAAGTTATGAGAGTACTCAAATACCATTTTGCCTAATTTAACTGCCAAATCGGCCTTAGAATCGGCATCTGATTAATCGAGAAAGAACCAAAAAGAAGACTGGTGGATCTTTGTTTATTTGAAAGAACAGTGCACAGCATAATTCAATTCTAAGCTTCTCTTTTGGCAAACGCGAAAGCTCTGAATGCTTAATAAATTCTTCCGAAGGCTAAATTGCGCACTTGTTTCATCTGGCAATGAGATTACTTGAATGGAATATTCTGGAAAACTGTGCAGAGAAAGACAATAATGAGGTAGTAATCTTATTTCTCCACAGCAGCTTCCATTGTTCTCCTAAGAAGCCTTCTGTTTAGCCTGCTTCAACTCTCATTCCCCATCCATCTTTCCATTGAGGAAAATTTTACTGTGCCAAGGCTAAATGAGAACAATAACATTTCTGCAGCACTCAAATGCATCAAACACAGATAGGAGAGACTGCTTTTGTGTTCCTGTGGCTCTTCAGACAATGGACAAAATAGATAGTGGCAACCATGGCCGCAGTTTCAAGAATTCAAAAAGCACAGATCGAATGAACAGCATCACTCTCCACAAAACTTCTTTAATAACTTCCTGTGGATAAGCTCCTAGACTCAACTTCATTTTGCCTCTCACCTTGGTTGACTTCCGCCGTCTTTGGACAAATTCCATGAAACGCTCCGACTAAAACATATCAATTAACACTCAAAGCCTTTTCCTTGTGACAGTGGCCTGTGTAAATGAGGAATAATCAGCGTGGGCCTGCAGGGGTTAAGCTCCCTTTTTTGAAGATTATGCTTCACTTTCTAGTGGCCTGGCCCAGGACCAGCCTCGATCTTCTAATCCACAACTGCAGGCTTTTGATAGCTCCCACTGCGAGTCCTTATTACAGCCACTGATTAAAACTAAGAGACAGAGCGGGAAAAAAAGACAGATACGGAAATTAGAGTGACATAAGAGAAGGAAGGGCAAGAGAGAGAATTAAAAATGAATCCTATATTAGAAGCAGGGAACCTGAATCATGCAGCAGCTGACTTTGATTACTTCTAAATCTAATACATGAAGCAAAACTGTAACTTCTAAGTGTGTTTTTGTAATCCAGCTCCTGCCTACGCCCCCCCCCCCCCCCCCCCCACTACGGCAATGTGTGTTCCATTCCCGAATGAACCCGCAAAACATTTTCAACATTCACGCCCATACAACAGAGTTTACTTAAGTTTGTCTCTTCTCATGTCTCGCAGGGAAAACTGTTTTTTTACTTGAGCGATTACCTTGTTTTCTCTACATGAGCTATTAGCTGGTTGGGCTACGCTGCTCTCAGTGCACTTAACCACTCAGATACCGATAGAGGCGGCTGTTGCTGAAGTTAAATAATCCTACTTTAATTCTGTAATTTAATACACTTTCATATGATAAAAAACCTGGACAAACCTGACCCAAAGTTAAACAGGTCCACGTCCTATTTGACAGGAAATAGTGTCTGAAAATGCTTGGAAGTAGACATGGACACAGTGAACCAGCTGTAAAAGAAGAAACTTTAATCCTACCAATTGACGTTGCAGGGCTCCATCGATCACAATGGAGAAAACAATAATAACAGTCTTATCTGGCATGAGCTGTTTACACTCTTCTATCTTTTGTTAGGCACTTACTGGGCCGTCAGTCCTCTCCATATTTTCTCCGCTCTGATACTGAGTAATCTCTGGGATAAAATCGACACATGAATAATTCACAGCCATCTGCCACAAGTCAGCGATCTGAATAAGACTCAGGGAAAGTGAGGAGGTGCGGTTCTTGTATTTATCTTCAAAACCAAATTCTCAAAGTGGCCCAGACTTTTCGCCTCAACACTGCTCGACTGCTACAACTTACAAAGACATCTGCAACTCCACACACACACACACACACTGACCAGATAATCAAAGAAACTGCAAAGCAATGTGCTCCTTTTGCCCATCACCCTTACTGAGCTCTACCCTCGGTTTGATTCTTAGATTTGTTGCATGTATGGTGAATTAACCTGAGGATCGAGATGAGCAAATTCTCTACCGACTGCCAGCTTAAAGCACAACTACCACCCAGCAATAACTATATAATCATGGATGAGATCAGTAAAAGCACAACTAAGCCAAACACGCAATGACAAAACCCACGAAACTGGGCCTTAGCTTTCTTTTTTGGTCAGATTACAAGCCTCAGAGGGGTTTAACAAACTCTACAAGGCCTCCAACAGCAGGCGGCCCCTCGCTCTGTTTGGGTTCCAGGCAGGGGAGCCACTCCGTATGACGATTTATTGACGCAAGATCCCCCTCAGCCAGGACCTGCCACCGATTATTGCCACTGGACCGGGAAAGGGGAGGTTGGGAATGAGAGGAGTGGTGAGAGGGGAGGGAAGGGTCTTATTGGGATGAGAGAGTTTGTCTGTGTGTGTGTATGTATGTATGTGTATGTGTATGTGTATGTGTGTGTGTGTGTGTGTGTGTGTGTGTGTGTGTGTGTGTGTGTTCTTGCTCTGGCTCCAAGGCCATAAACCCAGTTCCAAAATGCCAAGTAGCATGTCAACATGCCAGCCTTTGCCACCCAAGTTCAAGTCGGACAAAGGGCCCTTCAGTGCTCTGAAACGGTGGTTTAAGAATAGGAAATGATGATCAGTCATATATGGAAAAGGGCTCAGCCATACTGCACAGACTGGAGGGCGACGAGGGTAAAATGAACTGCTAAGGAGGTGAAATTGAGAAGTGAAAGCGTCATTCCTAATTTCGGAGCTCTCTCAAGGTGGAGAAAAGTCTGGAACCTGAAGTGTTTTGGCTTAATACAGAATTTCAACAGAACTATCCCTCACCTACTGTTTTGAAAGGTTATGTGTGGGGTATGTGGTTATAAAACAGATTAAATATGTTACCCAAAAGTGGGATTAGGAATATCCATCAACTAAAACGTGAAGGCTCCTTCCTGGTTGATTCAGGTTTGGACCAATTTTCCATTACCTGAAAAGTGTATTTTTGTCAGTGAAAGCTCAAACCTGACGGGCACTCCTCAAAACTGACAAAGGGGAAATTGTGCTCCTCCACATTGAAGTTATTTCAGAAACTCTGAGGACAATAAACATTGTGGAGAAATGAGAATAGAAGAAGCATGGAAATGATCAGAATTTAGGAAAATAAAAGGAGGAAAATATGACCCACTCCAAGGTTCAGCTTACATAACAAAGAATTTCAGTAAAAAGAAAATGACAGATACCTTCGGCCTGTGCCAGCGCTATCGGAACAGCCTGAAACATCCACTCTGACGCAAACCCCCCTGGCCACAACTCAACCGTGTCTCTACTCACAGCTCAAGACAAAAGGAGATTTTGCCAGCAATCCACAATGTGCCACACAGGAACCAATGGCACCACAACAACTAATCAATGGCTATGACATCACTGCGTTAAATACGACCAAGACAGCCAGAGCATGATGGGTAAAGAAGGACACAATTGGCCTTTTGTCCATTTTGGTCAGCAGATGAAAAAACAGGAAAAAAAATACAAATCTGACCCAAGAATTGGGTGTGATTAAAGAAAGAGGGTTTTTTGAGCAGGTCACATGGTATTTCTCAGTGGTTGAGGTCAAGCATAACGAAGAGTTTGTATTTAATCATGCAAAGAGAGCGAGCGAGTGAAATATCCTTCGTGAGCAGTTAAGACTCTGTATTGGTGTTGACAAAAAAATTAAATCATCACACTTTACGATGCATGCCTAAATATCCATTATCTGAACCGCCTGTCCTTTTTGGGGGTTGCGGGGGGGGGGGGGTTAGCTTGAGCCAACTGCCTAAATATCTTGGTACCTTTACTGAGATGATACACACAGGAAAACGTAAAACATCAGGAGAAGTAAGGTGGATCCTGGAAGAAAGATAATTGGCATATTTTTCTGGTGGGGCTGTACGTGAGTATGTAAGATATCAGTCAGTACTACCAGTTGCTCAAGAGATTTTTCGTGAACATTTCCTGCCAGACCCCCTGAGTAAAATAGAGTGAGTCTATGTGAGAATAAAGCAGGGAACATTTTTGGAAAAGCAAGTGAGTGGGCATGTTGACGTTGTTTCTCTCAGGTGCCTGACAACTGACTCCACCGTATTCAATCTCTCCTTGTACCAACAAACAGACACGAGTGAAAACAACCTGCTCTGCTTGGGTAAATTTACATTTTTTTGTATTTCTTGGGACACGAGTGCACAGCAATTAAACCGACCATAAAAAAAAATACACTCAGACAAACATGTGCCCCCCTCCCAGATACCACTGTGTAAGTGCTGTTAAAACAATGCAACATGCTGGAGTTAAAGGTTTTGCCAACTGACTTCACCAAATTCAATCAGCCCTTGGAAGATTGAAGAGCCCTCGTAGAAAATGCTAAATTAAAACAGCAGGTTTGGTCTGTTCTCCAAAGTGTAATCAAATTATTACATAATCAAAATGGAGAGTAGGCTACACTTGTACTTTTTCAACATTACTTATCTTTGTAAATAAAAGATTTGTTGTAACTTTGGCTTAGAGACTTGGTAAAAGCTTTACGCCCTAACTCACCCGGTGATTAAAGAAAAAAGGATGTAAACTAGGTTTTAAGCCATACTGACAAAAAGACACACGCATATATTGTACTAACAATGAAACTGCTGATCATCAGAGTATTACACTATATTTACCAGATCACTAAAAACCACTGCATGCTAAAATAAGCCAGAGAAGGTGCTTCTTTGTTTAGTAACAGTGTGGTTTTCAAACCATTTCCATTCATAAAACACACAGCATAACAGTGCAGTACAGAATACGCTGGGATACACAATAGACAGAGCACAGGGTCATTTTAAAACCTGATCTGCATCAAACAATATACACTTGTTGTGCAAATTCCTTTGACATCATCATGATCCTAATCCCTAAAGCAAAATACTATTTTCATTCCAACATCAGACAAGGACATAAGATTTCCTCTTGTGAAATACTGTATTTAAAATTTTTGACATCTCACCTGGTTGACTGTGAGAGCTCATTGTTATGGTTGCTGGTGGTGCAGGCAGACCTGTCAGGGGAGGGGAGGTGAGCAGTGTCAGTGCACCACCGCGGTGGCTGTAGAGGCCATCCTGTGATTCCCACCACGTTGGTGCCGCCGCTTGGTGCTGCCAAGTCGAGGAGGAACGCAGCGCTGTTGTTTCTCAGGGCTTCATGGCACACGGCCACAGGTGGAGACCTTGAGTGGTGTGTTGTGGCAGGATTCCTTCAACCAAACAGTCAAGCTGTGAGAATAAGATGCAAACACAGAATTTTCAAACATATGGGGCATTCCAGATGGAAAACAATGTTTCTATTAACGCTGTAAAATCTAAAGGGCGTTTTCACACCTAAGAGCCTGGACAGTGGTCTATGGTTAAACCATGGGTCAGTTTGGTCTGGATTCTGACCACCTCTTTTGGTCCGGTGGTCCAGACCATGGTCGTCCAAGGCACTTTTCAAGCCAGTTATTTTAGTTCAAACTTAACTGAAGTCAGATGATCCAGATCAAACAAGGTAGGTGTGAAAGTGCCTAAAGCTGTTTTCCAAAAATTCACAAGTCAGGTGCGATGCCTTTAAGACTGCCTTAAGATTTGTATCTCTCTATTGTAGTTACAGAAGCTAAAGCTCCTCTGTGTGGTCCTGTCGGAGGCCAGGAGAGAACAAAGACCTGCAGGTCATCACACACACACACACACACACACAAAACTGTCTTTCGTGGTCATTTTCTTTCTCTCTATGATCCTAAATACATATGCACACTTGTCCTTTTTACCTAAAATATGCTTTTTAATGATGTTCAGGAAGTTGCTGTGTGAGGTAAGTGTTGTGTATGCATGGTCACCGGTGAGACAGATTGTGGCTGCCAAGGTGAGCTTAGCAACCACGGAGGAGAGAAGTCACAGCCAACAACAACAGCGAAAGAAACCCAGCTTGTTGCTGTTGTTATAGAGCAGAAATGAAATGAAATCAACTCCTTGGGAATAAATGTTTTCGCTCTTATTTGACGTTTGACATCTTTTATGAGTGTAGAAAACATGTTGAAAGTCATAAAAAGTATCAAAGTCGTTATTAATAAAAATCATTTGGTTTATTTTGGACAAGAGTAAAGAGGGGGTGATGAAAAACAGCAACTGGCTTCCTCCAAGTAAAAGTTGTATCACATCTGGTTGTTATCAAAGGATTATGGTTTCATTTGAACCATTTGTGTTTACTGAAATCATCCGCAACTCACCGTCAGTAGTGTTACCACACCCATCTGACATAAGCTTTTGAATTTGGTCCAAAACCCTAACCCTAACAAACACATATCCTAAAATATACCATTTTTTTTAAAAATCACTTTTAATAAACACAATTAATAGACAGTGACTTTGCAACAGTTCCAGCTACTTCTGACATTACTGTGTTTTTACTTTCACATCAAGTATGGTCAGCTGTGGAAAGTCAATGTCTTAATAAAATGTTCTCTCCTGGAGTAGAACCTACAATGAAATGAAAGCAGAGGCCTCCTGAGGGCTTAGATATACCTGCGTCAATAGCAGAGGAGGAAGAGGAAGCAAACTCCTCATGCTGTCTAATGTGCAATGTTAACATAAACACACACACATACAGGGAAGAGTGACGATTCAACCCTAACCTGCACTAACTAAAACTTAACCTCCGTCCCGTCTAACAGGTGTCAACATAGCTGAATGCACACAAGTGACAATGAGAGCTGCAATCACTCACTAGAAATACCACAGAAGCTGCAATAAAGTGGTCTCCTCCTCTCCAACTCCAACTCCAACTCTAACACACACACACACACACACACACACACACACACACACACACACACACACACACACACACACACACACACACACACACACACACACACACACACACAGTCTCTTGCTGTCACCGTTACTTTAAAGCTGTTGAACTGAATTACCGTCAAATGAATGAGTTCAGTGGAAAGAGGGTGCAAGCTCTGCATGGCCAAATAAAACCTCATGGAAATGCATCACCGCCAGGATTCTGCGAGGTCTTACTTCACTTATCAGGAATTATTGTGGAGGAAAAACAGTCCCTTAAGTGAGTGACAAATTTAAATGGTGGCCCAGCTTAATAATTGGTTTGGAATGTGCAGAAATATGAGGCATTATATTGGAGGTATAATCAGATATTTAATAGTTTAGAAAGCTCCAAAAAAATGTCGCAAGCATCAGTGTGTTGTTGTGGGCAATGTAATTCCTGAGCATCTCTTATAACCTGTTTGAAGTCTAGTGCAGAAGCTGACAGCATCCTTCAGGCCAGAGGCAAAATAACCAGAGGCGACGTTTAGATTCCTGCGTGAATGTCTGACGTGAGCGAGTGTTAAATCATCAGATGATACTTTGACGGACAGGAGGGATTATCTGTGTGGGGGGGGTTGATGGGATTTGCTTAGGAATGAGGTGCCAGAAAAAAAAGGCCAGAGAGTAGTGACGCTATTCTCTATTCTTGTCAAAGTAGTCGTCTGTCACACAAGAATTCAGAGGATGCTTTTACAGCTCGTCATCCTGTGTCAGCAGTGACCTCAGGCACGAGAGTCCTCTCACTCACTCTGCCACAAAAAAAAAACTAGTGCAGTTCAAAGAGAAGACAAAACTACTCCTTTTCTGACGCTATCACTTCTTGGCACTGGTCTGCTGTCAGCTCTTAACGTCTCATCCATGATTTCTTCTTCTCTAAAATCTAAACTGTCCTCCAGGGATCCTATTAAAAAGGAATCCATGTACAACACTACAGGTATTTCTGCTGCATTGTAGAACCATAAAACAGAACCACCTGCGTCTCTTAGCGTGTCTCATTTCCACAGACTGACACTCGAGATTGGATAAGATTTATTGTTCCCGTGCAGCGAGGTTTGAATCTGGAAACGTTGCGTGGCACTTGACAGGAAAAACAGCTCTCAGGACCCCTTAATGGACTTCATTTCCCAAGCACTCTGAGCGCTGCCGGGAGTAATCACGATGGCATAAAAATAACATGTGGTCGGATAGTGAGCAGTAAACAACAATTAAGAGACCCCTTGCATAGCTCATGAAATGAATCATTGAAAATGCACTTACTCCATGAAGACGGCTTCATCCTCTCGGCCCTAATTGACTATGAATTATTCAGATGGCGAGTGGGATTAGTGGCACCACTACTATTCGACTGATTGACATGTTCCAGATTTTTTCTTTGTTATTGGCTAAAATAGTCGAGGTATTAACATAGAAAAAAGAAAAAAAACATTCATCTAGGAACATGGAAACCCCAAAGGAAAGGCATTAGATCTCACTGCAAAACAAGGACAGACTGTAATAATAGTCATTAAGGGTCTGACTGGGTTCAACCCATCCTCCTTTAAAAGAAGGAGACTGAGGGTTATCTGATGATTTTATATCTGGACTGATCAAGATGAATAATACCCAATAACATTTGATGAGAATTACACTCCCAACAGGGACAAAATAACATGATTGCCTTCTAGATAACCAAATTATATCACATATCTCTATCATAGGATTACACCAGTTGTCATTCAGAGCTGACAACATGGGATTTAAAGACAATGATGACACATTCTGGTTTGAGACTAAATATTCTCAAAAGTACATTTCAAAGTTGTAAAGAAAGATCTCAAATGAGATTGTGATGATGTAAAAAGTGTGTGATATATTTCTTCAGGGAAGATGCACGATCTGTTTACGTGACGTCAATGTGACACATGTGAAAGTGTCTGGCACAAAATTACCTGAAGTAACACAATCCTCTCTGTGGCTTGTTTGCAAGGGAACCAGACCAGCTATGACGGCAAGCCAGCACATTAGTTGGCTGAACAGGGACAGGATGAAAAGACGAGGAGCATCAAGTGGCACAGAGGGATCATTTTTCCTGTTGCTACACAGCTATGACAGGCTGGGGTCAGTTGTATATAGAGTATGACCAGGTAGCAGCCAAAAACCACACTCATAATGGATAGGACATAAATATTCCTCTTTTCTGTGATAATAAGATATCAGTCAGTACCTCCACCAAGTATTGTTTTCACCTGTGTCTGTAGGATTAGACAAAAAAGGTAATTTGCACCAAACATGGTGAAGGGCTGTGTCCCTGGCACTCTTCAGTTTTGGGATGCAACTTTCAGGCATGCACTCAAGTCCAGATTTTTTTCTTAAAATGTTATGAAAGGTGCTGTATATGAAAATGCAAATGTATGAGTCAGTTTCTCTGGACATGTTTCAGAACTTTTCCACCCCCAAAGTAAAATGGCCATGTGAGAAGACAGCAGGAAAATGCAGAGCAACAAATGCAAACAAATGATGTTTAATGTCCACATTGAACATCATGGTTCGAATTGTCACAGTGACTGTTTAGTCAAGTTATATAAAAAGGCTTTTTAGATGCTATTTACCTTCCTGAGTGCTTCACATTTCTCAAACCTTACCCAACTGTTTATTATTTGACACTGGCCTTGGCTGAGGTCTTTTCTCTCTCTGAGTGCCCCTCCATTTACAGTATGCAATGACATGTGCTGTGAGAAAATAATACTGAATACTGAGCAGAAGATCCAGACATATTCACATAGGTTAGATGGTGGTCATACTTCAACTCATGTGCGTCATCACTTCTCATCCTTAATTTTTGACAAAGTGCCTTGAGCATTTGACACAGAGTCTCTGTATAGACAGATGTGTTTTTAAATCTGCAGTAGATCCGTACGATCCACCTGCTCATAAATCATGCAGGGGTTTAAAGTATTTCCTACAGACGTCCGCTTACTTGAACAGGTGAACAAATTTAAAACCGTGCAGATTTCACAGCTATGCCAATGTGGAATTAATATTTTCACGACAGCTGTGCCTACAAAACAGTTGAGGCAGTCAATTAAAGTTGCCCTGCTACGAATATACATAACATGCACCACTCTGCCACTGGTGCATTGTTATGCAAGTGAATGTCCACAGCTACAGCAGCTGCTGCTGCCTGCTGAGCTTTAATCAGCCTCCACCTGTAGGCTGTGACTGTGTTCTCTGGGGAGACGATATATCTGCCACCATCACTCCCTAATCCCCCGTAGCTCCCCCTCTGTAGCTCTCCGCAGGGAGTGATGATGTCAGAGCCGAGACGCGAAACAGTAATTGTTCTGCTGAGCTGTATTTTTATGTAAATAAAACCTTTCTCTGACTGAGTGAACTGAATATTTCATAGTCAAATGCAGATGGAGTAAGCTTTTAACATGACGACGAGAGGACGGGCATGAAAAACATTGCTTGAGACCTGTTGAGTTGTGCACAAAAGTAAATCAAGACAAAGATATTCTGTACAAATTCTTCAGAATGAGTCACTCAAGGTACATTTTAATGCATTTAGCATTTTGAATCTTTGGTATAAATCATCACTGAACACTTAAAGCTGAATATGTCGTTTCTAAATGATAGTATAACCAGGCTTATATATCAAAATGTGAAAATATTATGTTTAGTCACTTCCAAACAGTATTTATTTTCCAACACTGCAACACACTTCTTAGTGAAGCACTGTAGAAGTACACAATTGAGAAGGCTTGAAGGACACACAAACAACATGCATGGAAACCCACTTCCTGCACGTCATGTGTAAAGGTTACGGTCATTCCGAAATGTATCACCTACGTGCACGCAGGGTCATGATATAGCAAAGCCACAGCATTCAATTCATGCGCGACCTTCCGCACACACCTCAGCATGAAAACTACAATGTCCTCCTGATACCAATAACTTCCTACTTCTTCTGTTGAATGGCTCAGTACAGTTTTGTTTATCTCATGCCTGAATGTCATGGAAATAAACTTAGAGCTCAACTAAGACTGACGTCCGTGGCTTCTTCGAATCCAGATTGCCTAAACGCAAGAGTGCATTTGTGGGCTATGCATAGAAATATTGGAGAGTGCCATGTTTCCTTTGAATGTGTGAGTGAGCATTCCTGTGAAACTTGCAGAGAGATGTGGGAATGGGGATTAAACTGTGTGGCATCGGATATCATGGCACACCATAATGAAGCACTTGGACCGAGTTATTATGTTGCAACATAAATGTGATGTGGGGAGATTTGAGCTTCAAACCCCTTAGCGTTGTGCAATTGACGCCTCTTGGCTTCATCTAATGTCGGGTAAACAATCTGTCTTTCATTCACCTCCACCTCACTCACAAACAGCTCGATGGCAGTGTCAGAGAGTTGCTCTTCTTCTTCTCATCGCTTGATGTCACGATTCACCATAGAAACCTATTGGTCAGCAGGTTCATTTTGTATACATGGAGGTGCTTTGCATTGACTGATTATGGTTGAATGTGGGCGTGTAGAGGGCGGACTTTGAGGTGGACTTTGAGGTGGACTGTGAGTTATAAAGGGAAAATTGACATCAGGTTTTATAAATCTGAATATTTTGTTGCGTACGTAGCTGTAGTTGTTGCTGAATAGTCTAGATATTTAGTCTCCTATAAATCTAGTATGAGGAGGCCACGTATCTGCGAGCCACTCCAATTCCATATTTGAAGATTTGACACGTTCATATGGGGGTAGCTTTGATAAGAGGGCCGATGTGAAAGAGTGGGATGTATCGGTGGCATATTTTCAAAGTGTAGCCTGCTCTTCCTAGCTTTAATGAGCAATCATGTTTTCATACTGCCAACAAAAGACCAGCTACTGAGTCAAGTAAAAAGTAGGAAGTTGCATATTTCCACAGTGCAGAGTCCTGTTGATAACAGAAGCCCATTCAACTTCCTTTTCTTTATTATTCTTTCAGTTGACTCTCACTCTTTGACTCATATATTGTTCCAGCTTTCTCTCAGCATCAGCCATCTACTTTGTTAATCATCCATCTTACCCATAAGCAATGTTCTATGCTGCACTGAGAAAGAAAGTACTTTTCTAAAGTTAAAAGTTGTTTTCTAAATGAGAAATGGGGCTCCTATGTCAGGTAGTGTTCTCCCCCGCTTGAACTTGCTGCCTACTGTTTTTAAAATAGTATAGTAAAATGAAATATCCTGAACTGCATCGATACTAAATCGAATCAAGACCTTGTTAATCATTATTGAATCAATTTGGGAAATCAGTGCAGATACCCAGTTCTTTAGAATCGATGCAAAGACAAATTTGGGGTTGGGGTTATATGCTGTTGCACGTAAATGAAAAAGTTAGGCGCACCAGTGCAACCAATGTAAAAGGTTGGTCTGGAGCCTTGCTACACAGGACTACTACAGGGCAAGCCAATGTGTGAAGTTGCTTTCACATGACATCAGACCTGAGCAAACCCACTTTTTTACGGAGGAGGCACTGACGCCCGACTTGAAGTAACACTATGACTTCACACTGAACTGCTCAAGAAAAATTCTGAACCAGAGTTCAAATTCTTTCAACTTTGACCTAGACCACTTAGTTCCTCTCACAGGGATGATAAAATACATGTTAATTTCCTCTACAATTATATGTTGCAGTAGCTTTAGCCACATGGCTTTGTATCCAGTGCTGTGAACAGTTGAGGGAATCAAATCTGCCACATAATAGTCGTATGACTAGATAAATTAGCAACAATGGCAACTGCCATGTCAAGTCCTAATGGGAAAATTTGTCTGAGAGATATATAAATGGATTTATGATTGTTGCCTTATCTCTTCCTCTTTCAAGCTGGTCTGCGATGACAGCTCCTTGGAAGTCAGGAACAAGAATACTGAGGTTTGAGAGCAAGGTCATTATATAGAGTTTCAGAAGTTGTAAGACTGTTGCCTTTGCAACCTGGGAAAAAAGACAACAGCCAAACCAAAGCAGCTTTAGGATCCAATCTTTGATGTGGTATTTGTGATATAATCAGTGATGAGGACTGACTGAGTGTGTCCATGCACGGCAGGCTCATATCTCCGTGCTGGTGCCCAGCACTGCAGTGCCATTAATAGATTTAATTAGTAACCATTAGCATAACATCCACAACAACACAACACAAACAAGTATGCTTTCCCGTACAGCCTACCACTTTCTAGTCTCTGAGTTTGGGGAGGCATGATGGGTTCAAAGTCAGGACAAGGTCCCAGCGAGGCACAAAAGGAGCTAAAACGGGTTTATTATTGAAGTTGTGAGGCACGTCAGGGCATACAGGGCTGAATCGGGGATATTGATTCGCAGCCATGAACTCATTGGGCGACCACAAGGATCAACACAAGGATTCATCAAGCCTAAAATCACATCAGTCGAGGCTGAGAGCTTCAGTATAGTTGCCCATTAAAAACTCTGTGTCCCTTTTTACTTCTCTGAATCTTCCTCTTATCTACTTTTACTGCTTCTCTGGCCCCGTGGCCAATATCCAAATTGCACAGCGGTAAGCCTAATGAGAAAAAGCTAAGTAATTGCAGTGATTGTCGATTTATGCTAATTAATTTCCAAACATTTAAAAAATAAAATTCAAACTGGCATTGGTCCATGTCAACAGATTTTTTTAAAGATGAATGAGGATAAAAATAACTATTTGCAAAAAGGCTGTGGTGAAACGACAGATACTCAAACTACAAAGTTTCATTCAATCTGCATTAGCGGCTTATCAAGCATTGCGTGTAATGGGGACACAGACAAATAAATGAACAGAGGATGAGGACAAGGACACAATAATACGCTGGATGGCTCTGGGCTGAAGGGAAGACCCTGCCAAGCAGTTTACAAATTCCCGCTGGGTGAACGTGTCTGTGCATTACTGGGTCCTGTCACCTTATTTGTCCCCGAGCACAACAGTGGCATTAATAAACCCCATTAGTATCCATTAGCGTGACAACATCCACAAAATGTCCACAAACAAGCAAGCTTTCCCAGTGCCAGCTGGTGCTGAATGATGGGAGGAAGTTGGAAAGTCAGGGCCCGAGCCCTGACAAAGCACAATGGGACTGAGCTAAATGAGCTTATTAATGAGATTACAAGAGGCTCACTTTGGGACAAGTAAAGAACAAAAATTAAGTGCTCCCAAACTTTGGTAAGATAGTGATATGCAAGTTGGCCAATGAGTTCAGCAGTTTAATGGGCTGGACTGGATTCAGGAAGCATCGGTTTGATTACAAAATGAAGGAGAAAAAAAATAATATGAAGATAAAGGACATGTCAGCAAATCCTTATTAAGATTCAAGACTCACATAAACACGTAATGGTATGAGTAGTGAAGTTCTCTTGAGGTTGTCCTGAAGAACTAGTGTCAAAACTTATTATAAAAAGACATAAAAGTTTAAACTGTGCTCTTACTAAGGGCAAGACTTTCTAAATAACAGTTTATCTCTCGGGTGTAAAAGTTATATTGACACTAAACATCTGACCTATGCTACAAGTGTACAAGTGTGTTCGAACCAATAACAATTATATCCATGTTAATAAGTTAATGTGTAGAACCAATAACAATTATATCCGTGTTAATAAGTTAACGTGTACTTAACTTTTCAAAATTACATGGTTGGGAGGTGCGTTCTACCAAATTTGTTATAGATTACATTTTTATTTTGCGGGGAGAACATTTATTAATTAAGACATGATAGTTCAACAGAAGATATCTTGATGTGATTCTCCACAGTTGCCCACAGCTCAAGTAATGAACATAAAATCTCTCATCAGTGTGTCAAACACTCAGGAAAGGGAGGCTTTAAAACGTTGCTCACTGATTTATAACAGCAGTTAGGCTCAATCTGAATTCAGTCTTTAGTAATTGATTCCAGTGTTTGTGATATAACAAATGATCTGTGCTGTCAAACAAGAGAAACAATTCCAGATAATAACATTTTGCTTTCAGTAACTTTCAAATTATGTCTGACATCATGATGCTCTTAAAAAGAAATCGCATTTCATGTGCCACCGATTGCGACAGAGGTGGATATGTTAAAGCCAACACATTAACCATAGTTCGACTTGACATCTGTGGTGTTATCCAGTGTCATTACTGTGGGAAGCTGCTCAACATTTCTTTATAACAATGTCAATGTCAAAGTTTATGCCATCCAAAGTTATGGAACTATATTAAAAAAGTTACAGATTTAAGCTTTATAATTTATCTGAAGCTGAATTAATCACTAATGGTAGATGGAGGTCTGAAAGTAAAACGAGGAGTAAAATAATTTTATTAGTAAGACACTATAAAGTGGTAAAAGATAATGGAAGCAGCACTGGTTTAACTGTGTGCGACACTTAAACGCTGCAGAGCAGGGAAAGGAAACAATTCTCTTCAAACTCTATAACAATTAAAGTCCTAGGGCTAAAAGTAATCAGATTACTACATATTGATTACTTAAAAAATGGAATGAAACAGCTAATCGGTAGAAATATCATTACATTACAGTTACCGCAGTAACATTACAAATGATTGTCAATCGCTCTGCCATAAAAGTACGATCGTAAAACCTTACAATTAATGGGAATTTTTTGAACAAAGACAAAGTACGAGTCTGTTGGACTATGAAGTCAAACAACACAGACAAGTATTTAATTTAAGGAGTCTCGAAAATGTTTTTCTACTTGTATGTGTGAAACTGGCTTTAGACATCACAGGCATCCATCTACTGTTTTCTATTATGTTTGTGCATCAAAATCCCACAAGATATAATTAGTAAGCACTCTAGCCCCACAAATGTACACACACACACACACACACACACACACACACACACACACACACACACACACACACACACACACACACACACACACACACACACACACACACACACACAAACATCAAATGTGAGGCTGTTAACTTTAATTTACTGCAGAGGTTTAACAAAAAGGTTTTCTCAGTCGGAGAAATTCTCCCTGTAATCCATTAGTGCTTATTAAAAATATCTCCGCGCCTCATTGGTCCCAGTTCAGACCTGTTAATAACATCGGGAAAATGTCAGGAGCCACTGACTCAGACATCTGCGTTCTCACACACAGCCCATCCGGACAATCTCCAGACATTATCTGAAGTTCAGTGCCTGTCCGCTCAAGAGGAGGCTCCAGTGAAGAGAAAACATGTCAGAAACAACAGTACGTGCTCCAATCAGGGCTGAGCTCTCAGCATGTGTCATCCCTTAAGAGAAGCTGTGTTGTTTTGTGTTTCTTTAGGGCTGCTGTGACCTCCTCGCTTCTGTGGGGCCTGGTAGTTTTACAAGCGTGCACCCACAGTCCTCAGGAGCTTGTAATGTTGAGGGAATAGTTTCCGCTGCGGCAGGAGGGCTGTAGAGGAGTGTGAGCAGAGCCGGGGCACAGCCCTGCTCCTCCTCCTCCTCCTGCTGCTGCTGCTGCTGCTGCTCTCCTGTGTTTACACTTCTTGAAGACAAAAGTTTACACCCAAAGCTGCGGCAGCGGCGGTTCCACCTCAGCACAAACCTCCATCACACAAACACACCTCTCTGTCTCCGTCTCAGCAGTGTGTGTGTGTGTATGTGTGTGTGTGTGTGTGTGTGTGTGTGTGTGTGCGTGCGCTTGACTTTCTATAGATTTGAGGGCCAATACCATCATGTTGTCATGTCAGTGTCCTTATAGCTATAGAAAGTCAAGTGTGTGTGTGTCTGTAGTTGTACAGATATCTTTGTGAGGACCATTGTGAGCCTATAAACTACAGAGTGAGGACATTTTGGCCGGTCCTCACTTTCTGACCCACTTTTAATCTGTGTTTTAAGGGTTAAGACTTGGTTTTGGGGGTTAGGGTTAGAATTAGGTTAGAGTTAGGCATTTAGTCTGGATGGTTAAGGTTAGACATGTAGTGTGGATGGTTAAGGTAAGGGTGAGGCATGTAGCTGGGATGGTTAAGGTAAGGGTGAGGTGTTCAGTCTGGACGGTTAAGGTTAGACATTAAGTCTAACCGGTTAAGGTTAGTTAAGGGATAGGCATTTATTCTGGCTGGTAAAGGTTAGTTAAGGGTTAGGCATTAAGTTTGGATAGTTACGATTAGTTAAGGGTTAGGCATTAAGTCTGGATAGTTAAGATTAGTTAAGGGTTAGGCATTAAGTCTGGATAGTTAAGGTTAGTTAAGGGGCTGGGGGGTGCACTCTGTGTGTAAACCGGGTAGAGGACGCTCCTCTGAACGTGTGACGCGGTTTATTGGTAAACAAACCAGTGGGACTGGGGGACAAACCTCACCACCGCACCAGAACACAAGTTCCCAGCAGCTGAGCGGCATGACACAGAATGGCGCCGGGGCCACGGAGCAACTTGTGATGACGGGAAAGTGAAAAGTCAGAAAGAGGAAAAACGTCCGTGACGTGACAGCCTGTTTCCCTCAGGTCCAAACTGTTGCGCTCGCGGTGACGTTGAAGACTTTTAAACAACATTAAAAACTCGTTTTCTTTCCTCGTGCTGAACAAACAGCGTCCGCACGTTGCGCAACGCGTCCACTTCCCTCGCGCTGAGGGGGGGACGCGACACACGGAGAAAGTCCGTCCGACTTGGGACACGAGCACAAACCAAACTACGAGCGTGTGTCTGTGCGACTCGCTGCTCTGTGTGTGTGTGTGTGTGTGTGTCTCCAGGTGACGAGGTGTGTGTGTCTGAGGAAAAGAGAAAGTAACACTACCTGGAGCGAGCTCCACCTTTTGGGGGCGCGCGGCTGCTTGTCTCCCCCCGAGTCTCCAGGAGCATCCGCGGGCTCAGGGTTTGTTTCAGGACCCGTCGGTGGAGTTTAAAAAAAAAAAAAAAAAAAATCATTGAGCCAGCAGCAGCTCCGCCATACTGAATAAATCACGTGTCCCACAACCGCCTGTGTTTCCGTGGGGGGCGGGGTCTGCGAGGGCCTGCGGGGCGGGATGACTGACAGCTGAGGGGGAGACCCAGTGGTGTCAGCGTGCGTGTGTGTGTGTGTGTGTGTGTGTGTAACCCATAATCATCTAAGTAGACAGGTGAGAATCTTCCTCTAATGTCAGTGTTCTATCAGATATGATGGAGAAACGTACAAACTCACTGCTGTTCAACATTTCACTTCCACTGAATATCAGCTCTTCTGTTATTATTCTTCTTCTTCTGTATTTATAGTTTATATTCTTCCCCCTCTGTATACTGTTATAATTATAATAATAATATAGCGGAAGAGGAAGAAGAAATCTTTTTCCTATTTATTAAAGCATCCTTCATACACAGAGGTGGATTCAAGGTGCTGATCACAGTTTCAAACAAAATTCAAGCAAAACAGAAGATTAGAAAGAGATTTTGAAAAAGTATATAAAAGAGTTGAATAAAAATGGTAAAAGAAATAAAAGTTATGAATTTAAAAACATTTAAAAATAAGTCTATAGGGAACAATTATACAAATGAAACGTTTAGATACAACTGAGTAAAACAATAATAGAATACAACGCAGCGATGGTATTATATAGCTTCGTTAAAGGCACTTGTGAATAAAAAAGTTTTTCAACTTGGTTTTAAAAAGTGCAATGGACGGACCGTTCAGGCAGTTGTTAACAAAACAAAGTTACAAAGTATAGTCGTTAAAAAGGAAATAAGAGCCACCATAACAATAATAAAATAATTTCCATTTTCCATTTTAAGCTTTGATTCAAAGGAGGCTGGACTGACTCATTCTGCCATATCTCCACAAGCAGGTTGTTCCAAAGCCTCAGAGCTCTTATTTCAATAAATGTCCAATTTCCCCTTTTATACTTAATTTAACATGCATTGATTTCGTATGTTCTGTGTTGTATTATTTAGCTATATTTAAGTGTGGTTTTCATATGAGCCATTACTGGTTTCCACCACCCCACACATATTTGACATTTCATGCAAGTATTTTGTAAGATACTCAGAGTCTCCCACGTTAAATGGATTTGTGAGGGTTTATGTGGTGTTTTATGCAACTGTGGTAGTGAACAGGGAGTTATTGTGTTTTTATTGCCCATGTCATCACTTTAATATTCATTGCCAGTATGCCACAGATGCTCAGTAATATATCGAATTCATCCAACATGCTCTACAGATGAGATCATCCTTTAATAGTCCCACTGCAGTGGAAATTACAGCAGCGAAGGGGATAACAAGACACATCAGTAAAAAAGTAATACATAAACCTGCAATATAAACAGAAGGAAATATAAAACATTGCAAGCATACACTGTGTAAACAAAGCATATACACTTGCAACAGGATTGCATATATATTGAAAGACGCTGACATTGCACAGATAAGCAAGTATTTTACGGTTAAATGAAATGAGTTTGTAGTGTAGTCCTAGAATATGGTGCTCCACTGGACATACTGTATAATGTGTATCTTTGTTCACCTTCTATGAAGAATAAAACAACCTATTTTGTGTCTGTCTATAACTCAACAATTATTTTAACCTTGTAAAAATATTCAATACATTTTGAAAGAATGAAGGAAAAAACATGTTTTAAAGACTCTGAAATCTCATTTTTCAAATCTGAACATACTTTCAGACAATGATCAATGAGCTCCGGATAATCTCCTGAAATCTTCCAAATGTATAAGCTCAGTCCTCGTTACCTCTTTCTATTTAAACTGCACGTGTGTCAACTTGTAGGTTTTAATACTGAGAAAAGTGAGACTTGCGTTTCTTCATGTGAAGCACAACATGTTTGCTAATGGAGGTTTTTGCATCACTGTTGTTGAAGAAGATGATCATCTGCCTCCTGGGAGAGAGAGACGCTTCTTTCAAATCTGATTTTATGATGCATTTCACGCAAGAAATGTTAATATAAAATGCTCCAGGATATGACCACCACCAGCTTCTCATAAATAGCTTTAAAACTGTCACATTCAGGAAATACTCCATAGCTAGAAAACTAAACCTGTTATACTTGCAACTGGTGTGTGGTCAGGTGTGTGTGTGTGTGTGTGTGTGTGTGTGTGTGTGTGTGTGTGTGTGTGTGTGTGTGTGTGTGTGTGTGTGCGTGTGTGTGTGTGTCTGTCTGTCTGTGCGTGCACAATCAAGATGCTTTTGATTATCCATATTTTTGCTGTCGTCTGCCACACATTTCTTGCCTCGACAGGTGAGAAGAACACTTCCTTCAAAGCAAGAATGATAGTTGTTGTTGTCAGGTTGTCAGCACACAGAGGAATAAGAAGTAAAACTCTAACAAACTAACTATTTAAATTTCTCTACTTTCCCAAACAGACCCATTACACAATGTCCTGCTCGTGATGTAAAGCTGAATTATGGTAAATGCAAATTGTCACTGGATTGAATCTCCTTTATGCATCTTTATAATAGTTAGAGTGGCTGTGATAAGCGGACCGCAGAAACACTCTGTAAATTCTGAGCACCATTGCAAGTGGGTTTTTATATCAACTGTGTTCTAGACAATATATCAAAATAAAAGCGAAATATACAATGTAAGCGAAATGGGATTTATTCATCATATTTAATAACCAGTTTTGGAATTAACATTATTAATTTGTGTCTTTCTAAGTAGAGGTATAATTTAAAATATGAAAAAAAAAGTTTTTACAGGCAGTAACTATGTGTCGGGGAAGAAGCCTTTAATTATCAATCTCATCTCCCCCAACTCTTAATAAATAGCTGTCACCACAGGAGCAGCGGTAGACATCTTGCAGCTTTAACAAGTAGCAAAGACACTGTCACTGATGGAAATGTAAAAATGGCTCAATATCATTCAACACAAAAAGAAATGCTCTCGTGAGTCTCCACATCTTCAAACACTGTTCATCTGCTCATTATCCAACCAGTCAACATGGAGCTAATTAAAGGGAGTGGACAGCATTAGAGCAGAAATTGTGAGGCAGTTCAGCATGTGAACTATGTATATAGTCAGGACAGTTCTCATGGAGAGAGAAAGCAGTGGAATTAGATAGGAGGCACTTCCAAATAGAAACAGACAGAAAGAAATGCGATGAATTGCAGTTCTGTGGTCACTACGTCCTCATATCACCAACATCCAGCTGTGCTCAGTACGGATCAGAGTCAATGATCCAAAGCACCAATGTAAGTACGACACAAAAAGTGGACTTTATCATTATAAATCAAAATCAAATCACATTTTCTAAAGTTCATATTCACAAATAAACATCCTCTGTCTTTAACCCTCGACAAGGGCAAGGAAAATATTATTTTAACAAGGAACAAAAACACAGAAACCTCAGGGGAGAGTCACAAGTGAGGGATCGCTCTTCTAGGTGGAACAGAAGTCACATGAAGCAGATTACGAGACAACAATAGATACAACAATAATAAGAAAAGACCGTCTAACATAAATGGCTATGTAAACGCAGTCGATGATAATCCACGATGTGGCTGCAACAATAAAGCACCAGATCTCAGGGGAAGAAGTCCAGTCAGTAACATGTATTAATGTGATGAATTCACAGTCCACAGCTCAAGCCTGTTTCACTGCCAGGCCTGAACGGCTCCTGGCGTTGCCACAAACACTGCACCAGTGCAACTTGGACTGTGTAATCACCGGCTCTCCGGCGCTTTAAGAGCGGGGGACTCGTGTGAGAAGAGAGATGGAACAACTGAACGCCGCGGAGCTGCTTTCTTAAGAAAACACTGTCAGCGTAATAAGCATCCACTCAAACGGGCCAGTCTATAAGCAAGTATAGAAATCTGATTTGAACATAGAGGCGTCGACTCAGCTCGGCCTCGCTCTCCTGACAACATAATAAGTGTTCTCTGAAACTTGGCTGTGTCAAGTGGGATGCACCCAGAGTTTATCTTCTGCCCTCCATAGGGAATATATTTATAAAACGAAAGGAAAAGAAAGATCGGTACAGTGGAAATAGACAGAAGACAGAATGTATTAGATACGTTACGTTGCATTCGATACGTATGGAAATTAGTTCAACATACAACAGTTGAGCAAATCTGTACAAAAATATGAACATATTGGTCACAGACCGAATGGCAGAGTCACCAAAAATGTCGCCCCCCCCCACGTCCTTGACGATGTTAAGATCCACTTTCTATCTAAACCATGTTTGTTAGAGCAGATTCGTGCCATTACGTTAACAGGCAGTGAATTCTACCACATAATGGCTTCCTGAGCCGAGGATGAGGAGGGCAGAGCAAACCCTGCATGTTCCAGGGCCAACACACACAGAGACAACAACCATTCACAATCACATTCACATTTAGCGACGATTCAGAGTCTCCAATTAACCCTAAACCTCAGTCTACATGTTTCTGGACTGTGGGAGGAAGCTGGAGAAAATCCACACAAGCACAGAGAGAACATACAAACTCCACGCACACACACATTTAACAGGGATCTGAATGAAGCGGCAGCACCGTTCCGACCCTTTTGAAGTAAATATGCAGTTCATATTTTCCTTCAGAGAAGGTAACACACATATTTACTGTGAGAGAATTAATACAGAGCTAAAGTTATAATTTCCTGGGGTCACTAAATTATGAAAATATTAAACGTCCCTGGGACTGAAAGGAAAATGTACCACATCACCATGTTGTTTTGCTAAGTATTTTATAAAGCAGCAGAATGTCACTTTCTGCTGCTTTACAAAATAAAGAAAGGTGACAAGAGTGACTGTTATTTTTAATTATGTATTCCAAGAGTTTGACTGACAAGAAAATGTGGAAAGAGAGACTTGGTCCCACCTGTGTTGACGCCCGTCTTGTGAGTTTTGTCAGGATAGCTGACACCTGGGAGGGCTTCAGAAAACACAGCGATACAAACATTCGTTGGAAAATGTTGCTCACTGAGACAAAAGGATTAAAGGATTAAACCTGAATGCTATGATAAGCCTGAGTTTAGAGACTCTGCAGCTGTGCTCTGTAGTTGGATGTTTTGTTTTAATTCCACTGAGTGACGTGGATGTAAATGAGTCACGGTTTTGACTGTTTCACTTTGTCATTTGTCATTTGGGACATTTTGTGTCTCAGACACTTTGCTCTTCATGGTCAGTCCCCTGTCGACTCAGAGAATATCTCTGGAAATAGAGTCAGATGGTTCAATTTCTATAATCTACTACAGCCCTTCGCAGACATGACTTTAAGAAAATTGGGTCCCCGGCTTTGTTCCTACATGAGCTCATTCTGATATCCTCGGTTTGAGTTTTGACGAGCAGGCTGGCAGGAGAAGACAAACAGCCCCTCCAGAGAATGTCCGGAGATTCTCTGGAGTTCAGTGCATGTCTGCAAGCAGCTGACATAAGAAGTGATCAAAGTACAGTGAGCGGGTTCACAGTAGATCATGACCAACGTCCCACACAAAGCTTTGCTCACTGAAACCTGTACAGAGCCAAGTTCAGGAATCCTCAGACAAATAGGATTTTGACGTGATGATGATTTGGGTTTTTTATAAAATCACAGAAAAGCTGTACCCTGTCAGTGCTTTTGTCATATTGTACCTGTGGTGTTAAACAAGTCGTCCTAAACACTATTTGACTTAGAGCCTCACTGCACCACATAGAACAGCTAATCCACACAGACACTGATATGAAATCTCGTCCAGGCAGACCAGGAAAAATTGCAAAGCCCATTGCTTTATTCTAGATTATGTCAAGAAAGACAATGTGTGTTTTATATTTGTCACACCAACATTCTAATAAGCCCCAACTAATTCCCCTCAGCCAGCAGAAGCAGCTTGTACACCCAAACCCTGTCAGCAGCGCTCCAGGAGGGCCGGAGCATGCCTTTCAAAACACCTGCTTCATCAAGTCAAGCTGCTTTGCCTCCAAAACACCACGGGTAATTCTGTTTGAGCTTCCGACCCATTCACGATCTGCAGGAAATACACACTGTATGGCTTCATTGTAATATTGCTTTGACAGCAGTGGATGGATTTCCTGTTTGCTATGACGGCGAAGATCAATGTTTCCAAACCCACGAGAGCAGAGAATCCTCCGGAGAGGCCAGAATTATCTTTTAGGAGATAAGCTTCTGTTGGCAGATTCGCACCCTGTATAGGTTAATGCAATTCAGAGGAGTGGATGCCAGTGCATGCAAATGTGCCACATGTGATAAAAAGGAGAAATTGCTGGTTCTGCTATAAACTGCTGCGAGCGGACAGGGTTTTTTACGTGTAACCCTTCTGGAATAATCTAATAATTTTCCTCTTTTCCATTATCTTATTTAATTTCAAGATTTCAGCCGCCCACAGAAGAGGGGAAAAGGCTAACAGGGCGTGTGTTTGTGCATCCAGCTAACTCAATAAAGTCCCAGGGTTTTAGTCCTTTCTGCTCGGAACGCTCAGCGCGTTGGTTTGGCCAAGTGCTCCAGCACAGAGACGACTTTACTTCAGATTCAAGTGATTTTTTATCAAAGACGGCGAGAGGGCAAAGTTTCTGAATATAGACGAGGGCCGTGCACATTATGATGAGCGTGACAGCACACTCACATGAAGTACCTAAAGTAACAGAATAAAGGATTTGGATGTTGTGTGCTTAGCTTTTTATTTACAGTCTATGGTGCAGAGGGAAGTTAGAAAAAACCTCGTGTTCATCCCACCTGGTTTATCTGCAATGAAGATTTTGCAGTCAAAGTTTTCTCATAAAATGAAAATGAATTTGCTTTAATACTAAAATAACAGAACTTCACTGTGAACAATTTAATTGACAAGCACTTTGACTTTTTAGTTTGTCCTTGTCCCATCCACTAACATGGAGGATGACCTATACTGCAGCCAGTCCCCAGGAGGCGATGCAGATGATTTGGCTTCACTTTTGGGGAGCAGTCAATTTCAAGAATGCTTTTCAAATTAAAATACAACACAATTCTTGAGATATCCGCCAACATCTAACTGTCACCTGACATGTAACCAATCAATCAAATCAAATTAATCCACAATTTGGGGGTTTTGGATGTGTAGCTTTTCCTCAGATGCAGCTTTAAAGAGGGGATAACCAACATTGAATAGCAACAGCTTGCTCTTCTGTATATCCATCCTCCACAGTTTAAGGTGCACTAAATGGATAAGTGGGATTAATAGTATCCAAGCCACAAAGCACCAGCCAATCCTGTTAAACCAAGCCGGGCTCGCTGGCACCAGTTCAGATGTGCACAGCTTCAGTGATCCCTCGTGGGTCCCCTGACACTGAGGATCCCTGAGACGACTGTTATCACACCAGCCTGCATATATAAGATATTCCCACTGTATGTTCCCAATGCGTAGTTTTCTCCTCCTGTTCATCTCACTGGAATGACAATGGACAAGTTAACCACTTCTCTGTTGTTGCCTAAAAGCTCTGGAATATTGTCCCGTCCTACATACGGTCATTTTCTACAATCAATACATTCGCATCTCGTTTAAAATCCTACCTTTTTAATCTTGCTTTTAATTCAGCCTGACTCGGTCTCATAATTCAGTTAATTTCTTTCTTTTTGTATCTAATTTACTCTCATGTTGTACGTTTGCCTCTGTTGCATCTTTCTCTTGCACTGTTTTTATCCATACTAGTATTGTTTTTTCTTTCCTGAACTTGTGTAGCACTTTGGTTTAACTCCAGTTGTTTTTGATATATTCATACCTCCTTTTGCTCTTTACGTTTTCACAAAAGCACATTTTATCTATGTGTATTCAGTAACTAAGAGAATTGGCTTAGACTCACTTGAGTCTGCAAAGATGCACAATTTCTTTCTAGATTTATAGGAAAGACAGTTTTCTTTACGCTCTCACCTCAGTTCTTTAAAGATTCATTAAGAGTTCAGCATCAGAAGGTGAAATGTGTTATATCAGTGGATTAGGTGGATATTTGTTTCAATCCCTTGTTTCCTCACTGTACATTTTTTGCTCCTCCAGGTTTTCCTCCAGACTCACGCTCTGAAACAATCAACATGCAATACATTGTCTGTGTTTACTGCGTGTGTGTGTGTGCTCGTCCGCACGGTGCTACTCCTCAGGAGCTGAGAGAGCTGTGTGGAGACTCAACGTCCCATGACCGTGTGACAAATAGAAAACAACTCTTTATCAGCTGACAACACCATCGCATTAGCACACAGAGAGAGAGCTTGATGGATGACAGCGAGGCGGTGAAGGAACTTTCACCACAGCACAATCTCCACACCAGATGTGAGCGGCATTACTATGGTAACAGTGGATTATCATGTGTTACGTAACCGGGGCTGTACACTTAAACCCACCGGATAAAGAATCACATTGTGCAGGTTTGGTCGCTGGCTCGTACAGTATAGAGGCGGGACAGATTTGCACTACATCAGTTCACTGACGTGTGATCTAAATGACAGACACAGCTATTGTGCCTCGAATGTTACATTAATAAATATATAAACAAATCCCTAAAAACAAAACGAAATGGAACACAGTGAAAATCACGGCGCTAACCCTGGAACACTGCAGCTGTGATTACACCATTTCATGAATAAATGACGCTCTGACACTTGGGAGATATGAACGATGGAAAGGAGAAAATATTTTTGTGCGAAATGGAACTAAAGCAATACTCCAACATCCTGTTTGGAGTCGTTCTGCAGCATGTATAATGCATCCGTGTGGCGAGAATAGCACTCAACTGCTCAAATCAAATCAGAAGGCATTTTCTTTCTAATCACTTAGTAGCTGAGCTTTTGTATGTATGATGTCTGAGATGTAAACAACTGTAACAAACATGTATACTCAGAGGGTTCCGTCAATACAATGATAATCTCCTGCATACACAAAACCCTGCAGCGTTTCCCACTGTGACGGTAAATGTGTCTGATTGTCTCAGGAGGTGACCTTTGGAAATACACTCAGAGCCTCTCGAGCAATTTAAACCCAAGACCAGTTTGTTTCACCTCATCTGCTAATTGCACAAGTGGCTTAATCATATCTACAACACCATGTCCTGCACACAGGAATCAGGTGTGAACAGGGCCAGATATACTGAGTATTGTGGATGGAATATATGGAAAGTATCGTTCAGTTTTTAAATGTTTACCGTGGTACTGCATGGACGCCTGTTTGCACCTTATTGTGACCGAGGGAAAACGATGCAAAAGGACTAATAAATCCATCGCCTCGTCTATAAACCATGTTTTGGTGCATGTTCACCTCAGCACACAGAAGTAGCCAAACAGGGAATTTCATCAGTCAACAGTGAAATCCACCATGGGCAAGATAACCTCTCACTTCTAATTACAACGCTCCCCGGTGGAATCTTAACCAGTTTATTTATTTTTCGTCCAGTGGAAACACTTCTTAATGTAGAGCCGCGTGAAACACTTTGATTGTGCTTCCAAATTAAGGAAAGCAATTAAGCAGAGAACTGGGTGGTCGAACCCCAACAGGAAGTTTTATCCGAGCAATCTACATGTCAGCTCATAGCTCAACCTGCAGAGGAGTCGATCACTAAATATACCAGAGTTCCTCCTGAGGGGTACAGGAGTGTTTCTACCACATTTCTTCACAGTCCATCTGTGGGTTGTTGGGATTTTTTGGCCGGTTTTGGTAAAATATTGAAAATGACATCCCGTCTTGTGAATGAGCCCGACGTCAAATCAGGATAATAACACTTGACTCTGTCTCACATGTGCAGCAGCAGAGGCAGTGAATGGCATATGAGTCATTCAGTGACTCATGGATTTGATTGGCAGCGCTAAAATAAAAACTCTCCATGCACCAAGTCCAGTTTTTATTCACTTGTTCCATTGACCATTTCTGACATGTTTGCCTTTATTGCATAGTGAATGAACAAGAAAAACACACACACACACACACACACACACACACACACACACACACACACACACACACACAGGGAGAGAGAGAGAGAGAGAGAGAGAGAGAGAGAGAGAGAGAGCGAGAGAGAGAGAGAGAGAGAGAGAGAGAGAGAGAGAGAGAGAGAGTATAGACAAAAAGGTTGTACATCATAGATTGTATATAAAGACGGACGACATGACAGCTTCCCAAAAGTGAAGATAAACCATCTCGATTGCCCCCTGGTGGCTGGCTACAGATATAGCTCATAAACCCCACCTCCTCCATGTTAGTGTATGGGACATGGACCAAACTAAAAAGTCTAATTGCACATCACACTGGCAAACATTCAAATAAGTTAACAGTAAGTTTGGTTTTAATTTATTAAATGGAAAAAGTCATGATTGACAGCTGAGACAGACTGGCAATTGGTCAAAAGAGTCAAAATCTGATATTTGTAGAGAACGTCTACATATAAAAACGGGTTTTCTATACAACACTGCTCTATAGAAGCTACTAAATTCTCTGTGTTGATCCTGAAAGTACCTGGGTGTTTGTTTTGAGTGAGGCGTCTGTAGCACAGGTTCCCCTCAGCGGGGTCAGCGAGCCCCGGAGGAGAATGGCAGACTGCATCCTGTCATGATGGGGCTTCTGCTAATTGTTTCCTGGAGACCAGTGGCACATCAGACAGCCAGACCCAATTAGGATTTTCAAACAATCCCCAACCTGCAAGTTGTGTAAGCCCCCGTTCTGTGAGCAGAGGCACACAATGACTCTGCAGCCATGTTGTCAGAAATGTTCTGTTACACTCTCGCACCGATGACACGTCCTGTCACATAACTGACATTTGATTGTACGAAAGGTTGATGATACTCTGCTGAGGAGAACAATGATTTCTTATCCCTTTAGTCGTAGTTGAGGCAAACCTATAAAGACAAACTCTCATAACAACTACATTTTTCTGTTCTGCTTTTTAAAAAAAAAATGTGGCCTGTTTACAACATCTTGTTTCTATCTAGTCTCCTTCAGCCTCCCTCACAAATGATGTCTGTCTCCCAGTGTGCAACATACAGCAGAGGCAGAGTAAAGATCTTAACAAAAAGCCTCCAATGCAGAAACAAAAAATCGGACTATTTTACACCTGAACATGTGAAGTGTTACGGATCCGAACTGGCTCTTACAGTCTGAAAGCAGAGCTGCATGCCAGCTGTTGTGTGCCATCCTGCCACATGTCCTCTTGAAGTGCTGCAGTCAACCAGGCTGCATGAGGAATGAGCCAAAAAACGGACAGGAGCGGGATGCCAAATGGCACGATCCCGCCATGTCGGTACGCTGACAATAAAACGTAATCGATGTCTGAAACAGCAACAGTGTTATGGGCAACGCTGCATTACATGTCTGACCAGAATTTTCCCCTTAAGGGCCGTGAGGATTATTAGCCAAGGCACACGTGCATCTGGTGAGTGCGAGAGACTGGCATGTTCAGAGGAAATAGCAGTAGGCACAGCGGTCTCCACAACACAACAGGACCCCTCTTTTCAATTTCCTGCTCCAGTTTCCATTCCTGCTTTATTTCGTGCGGGGACCTGTAAAGTGGGATTCGCGAGGGAAGAATGCAACATTTAGCAGATACGGCACCGCAGAGCACAAAACAAGGAAATTGATTCTGTCAAAGGCAATATTTGTGATAATGATCTCAATAAAAAAAACCATAGGGTGATTTCAAGTGGATTTAGCAGGATTCCCTCTGGAGACTTTCCTCCTAACACAGCAGTGGTCTCTAACTGGCTTTAAAAAACGAGTGCTCTTCACTTCGTGCTTTATACCAGCCTGTTACCTGATGTGCGATGTCTGATTTCATTATTCAAACCGAAGCTTGTCTTTAGAAGTCTGACATCAGCCCCAAGTTAAGCAGTGTTGACGTACGTAGTTTTTCCAGTTTGATTTATTAGCCGAGTCACATCTGGGCGGCAGATGTCTTTACATCCTCGGCCTGTGTTTTCATAAGCTGTAACTAATGAGTTGTATCCATACTGTCAGAGAGGCCTTCATCTGAGCTAACATGCCCCAGTCATTATGTATAAATACACATGACCGATACTTGTCTTTAAGACCACTGTCAATATTACATGAGTCAACAAAATAAATGAGCCAAAATTAATTTTAATACATCATTAAAAACATTTTAGTATGGCCCTTTTGATTTGGTTTTTAATGAGCATTACACATAAACACACAAAATAAGACGCAAAAACATAATCTAATAAACAAAAAGGAATTGCAATGAGGAAATGTAGTGATGGGGACATTTTAAATTTGAACTAGACTCAGTAAAGTACGTTCCTCCGCCCAAGGCCCAACAGTCCCCTGATGAAACCACAGTTAAATTGACTAGACCCAGATTTTTGTTTGGATCTGCTGCAAATTGCAAACATGCCAAACAAATGTCCAAACACGAAAATATCGAAACAATTCCCCATCTCAAAACGTTAAAGAAAGTGAAAAATACCCCCCATCCGCATCCGCAGCTAAATTGAATGGGTTCTTTTCTGACCTATACTGCATCCTTCCACCAGGTTGCGTTGTAATCCGTCAGAATCCTCCTGGTGGACGAACTCTGTAGTACAACGCTAGCCAAGTGTCGTTCCAAATTAAATGCAAATCTTAACAGAATTTTCCAAACCCAGCGAAAGAATCTTCAAATGTATGTGCATCTCTACCAGCAACTACTGTGACGTGAATATCATACAGGAGTGGGATGCATCAAGACAGAGAACTGGTGGTGCTAATTTTCCAGTGAATTTACCAGTAAGTCTCCACAGACTTCCATGACAATCTGATATTTTCCATGTATTTTTAGTGACGTCAGTGGAGTCGAGGCCTTGGTGGTAATTTAAATCACATGTTCTGTTTGTGTCATGAAGACACCGTATGAGTCTGTTTCCATTTTAATGATTCTTGTTGTGTTTTTATCAAGACATCAACTCTCAGCCAAGTGTAATAACTTTCTGTAATATATTGTTTTTTTCTTTTGCTTCAAATTTCAGGAACTTCGGCTTCATTTTTAGGGACACATTGAAAGTGCACATAAAAATATGTGGATGGAGAATAATGATCCAGCAGCAACCCTTTGTTCTTCTGGGGCAGTGTGTTTATGTCAGTGTGTGTTTGTGTATGTGGTGTGTGTAGGAGAGAGAGAGAGAGAGAGAGAGAGAGAGAGAGAGAGAGAGAGAGAGAGAGAGAGAGAGAGAGAGAGAGAGAGAGAGAGAGAGAGAGAGCACATGCTTCATTAATTTAACTTGTAAAAGTAACACACAGCAACATGTTCACCAACCTGGATTACCACATCTGAAGTTGCCACGGGAAGCAGACACAACACCCGACCATTTATTAGTCTAACTGGTCACAGATGTTATATTTGAGAATAGTTTGGGACGTTTTGTTAGAGCCTTACATTTTCCAATGCAGCGACTGGAGCCACAGTGACACCTTGGAACCGTGCCGTTAAAACATGCATATGGTTTTCTTTAATGCCAAATTCTATCGCTTAACTAAAGATGTAAATGCTTTTTATGTGATGAATAGCAAGTTAGAATGTTCTATACTGATGCTAATTCATGATTCTGATAATTCTGTTGCTGCATTTTCACAAAAATTACCCTGACACCTGGTATAACCCGAAGATCTATGCAGCAGAAGGTGCTGGCGGCCGCAGCCTCGGCTCAGCTGGAAACATTCTTAAAGTATCACATTGCCGTTATTGGAATGAAAATATTCCCGCTTCATTTTGGCAGGCTCCGATTCCAGGGTCCCACCCCACACGATTTTTTAATAATGTTTTCCTGATCTAGTGTTTCGACTAGGAAGTGCTCAGCCTCTTTCCTGGAAAAGAGTGGCGAACATTCCCACTTTTCTCCAAACAATGCCTTTTCAAAAGTGTAACTTAAGCACTCGTGTGTCGGACGAAGATCGCGACATCCGACACAATCAAGATCTAAATTTGACATGAAAGTCACAGCCACAATGTACAGGTATAAAAACTAATCACAACATTGGAAATCAAAGTGCAAACTATATTCTTTTCCGACTTTGAGAAAGTCTCGTCAAGATCGTGCTAACTGTTCCGTATTGTGGCCATAAAAGCACAGGGCCTGCTGGGGAGCGGAGATGGCGTGCAGCAGGTTGTAATCACCATCACTCTGCCTCCATGACACTTTGGGGAGACCTCCACCCAGCAAGTATTTGATTAAAGCAACAGCAGAGCATCGAGTCTCATTTTTGCGCCAATGTCCCACATGGCATGTAGAGATGTGTTGTGTGTTTCTTACGTGTGTGTCTGTGCAAATCATGTTGTCATGGACACGGATGAAGGAGACGAGAGTGTCGAGGGGGCCGAAGGCGTAATGTGAAATCTACTTTGACATAGGAAGAAAACCGAATGTGATGTAAATTTGTTGTTTTCATGAAGAGGTTAGTTTAATGGGATTTATATACTATATTAAATATACTGATAAATATATATAATACACTATAACTAGTTTAAACTATTCTCTTGAAATGTTTTTGGGACATTATTGTCCGACTCTCTCACCCAGACCAGCCCCATCAACACAAACATGTTTTGCATCAGCTTGAAGGGATTTTATAATTTTTTTTGTCTCTGGCCTTCTCAGCTCCAAACTAAAATATTTTTCGCAACCTATACCGCAAACGAGATGACGGTAAGACAGCGATATTTTGCTCTCACGTGACATCAGCCCAGAGCGAGAAGCGCTTGCATCCCAGTACGTAGGGATGTGGGCTGGTGCGTTATCAAAGTGGACTGATGAAAGTAAAAAAAGGTAAAAAACAAAATTCTACTAACGGTCCCCTTGGCCAGTTCGACGATGCTACATGCAGTCAAGTATTATTTAGTCTGTTAACCAGATATTACTGTTTTGAGTGTGGCAGTGTTGAACTATGTTGAACTTCAGAGCGGACTTTATAGGTTATATAAATATATATGATGTTAACCATTACGCTAGCGGCCAACAACTATTTTCAATCAGGCAATCAAATTCTATTTGTATAGCCCATATTCACAAATTATAATTTGCCTCATAGGGCTGAACAAGGTGCGACATCCTCTGTCCTTAACCCTCAATAAGAGAGAGTCACATGTGAGGGACGGACAGAGGTGCATTAGATGTTGCATTAAACAAAATCAACAAAAATGTAAAGCATTCATGAGAAAAGAGAAAAGAATGGAGAGGTGTATCGATGCTTAAAGTATTTGTGCAAAAAACAAATGTCTGACAGAGAAGAAGGGAACAGTAATGACAGTTGTATTGATGGAAGTATTGCCAACAATAGTAGTATATGCGAGTAGGCATATTATATACCTAAGCAATCTAGTTTTAATCATAATGGATGTAAAGGTATAGAGAAGGAAAACGCACTCCCTCTGTGTGTGTTGTGATCCGAGCTCCTTTCTTTCTCAATTTGGTAGCAAGGCTCAGAGCACACGTCAAGTTAGCGCACACATAAATGTACACACATGCTGATTGTGACGCTTTGACTTCCCTCCTTATTTTTATAATTGAATTCAAGTGAATACTGGATCCAGTTATATCTGATGATTATGTCACAGCTCCTCAGTTACAACAGTATCTTAAAGGAGTGTGTTTATCCCACAGATCAGCAGCTCCTCATGTGCAAGTCATCAAACATTTATAAGTTATTCAACGTGACCTAAAAACATTTAATGAAAACTAAGAGCCGATATGTTTTTTCCTCCAGTTGGACTCAAACCTCATCTGGGCTGAATCGGGGATTTTCAGATATTGAACAGACCCCTTGTTGATCAGAGCTGTTGAGGAGCAAGCAGGGGAGAGCACGGACTCCCACCGCGAGTTAATGCGCACATCCTGTTGTGAAGGTGCGTTGCCCTGGAGACCGGACATGTAGGTTTCCTAGCAGGTGTGTAGGTAAGATGCATATAGCTGCCCTGATAACCCCTCAGCCAAGGAAGGAGTTGTGAGTGTGGATGATGTTATTGAGTGGGAAAGACATGCAGGGCCATGTCTGACTGGTTCCTCCCGGCTTGAATGGTGTGAGCTACAAGTCAGTGAAACAGCGGCAAGCAAAAACCCCAATAGGCCTTAAGGTGTTGGATTGTGTCCTCATAGTGTGTGCTCAAATCCCCAGAGATGAATGCAGGAGAGTCCAGGATGGCAGTACAAAAACTCCTTGTCTGTAAGAACTCAAGCAATCGTCAGACATTCACCAAAAAAAAAAGATTACAAATATCTCAGGATGAAGAAGAGGTCTCATACACGTATAAGATGGCGACGAAGATGTCAACTGGGAAAGACATTGAGATAAAATAAGAGTAATTTGATGTATATAGCACTTTTCAAGCAAATAAGCACAAGTACTTTCCAAGATCAGCATAAAACATGCAACATTAAAAGATTACTACTACTCTTAGGAGCAGGAACAGTTCACCAACACAGTAGACGGCGATAATAAGAAGCTTGTTAGGTCTGTAACTAGTGAGGAGCTTAGTAATGTGCTCTAGAGCCTATAGGTGTTTACAAGTATTTTAAAATCGACTCTAAAAGAGACTGGGAAAGACAATCTCAGGACTGTCCATGTCCAACAATGGCTTCCATGATATTCATTCCCACTAGATGTCCCACAGTGGGTTCTATGGTTATTGTGAAGCCCAGTGTTTTTCTATAAAATCTTTAGTGTCGATTATAGATATTTTACTATCTTAACTTTCTTTTATTGTTGTCTTTTCTATTATTGGTATGAATCTATCTCTAAATCAGAAGGTTTCTCACTCATTTTTATTGTCAGTCACCCATAAATTACTTTAAATTGCATTTGATTTGTTTAAAAGGTGCTGTAAACATAAAGTTTGATTGATTGATGTGAACGGTTCACCTTGATGTACTGTAGCTATCGAGTCGATAAACAAAAGTACGAGAATGGCTTCAGCAAAAAGCCAGTTAAATGTATTTCTTAATGACGTTGCGTGTAGCTCCTGACATCAAAATGGTACAAAGTAAGAAAAATAGGCTTTTTTAAATCAGAGTGTAGAGCTCATGGTGAAAGTACATTCCATTTCATAATAATAATACCTTGAAATTATATAGCGCCTTTCAAGAGACCCAAGGACGCTTTACATGTGTCTGTGGGGACAAAAGAGAAAAGAAGAGAAAGTCATTTGTACAAAATAGGACAGAAATAAACGGCACTAATGGGAGGGAGGAGCATCAACTGAGGCTAAAGGCTTTTCATTATGGTTTTCATGACATAATCTCATACTTTACTTTCTTTTTCCTTCTCTTATATACATGAAGGTATAACTTTCATTTTAATACAAATATATAAGGAAATTGTAACTGCTACATATTGAAGCAACAGCTACAGTGAAAAAAATGGTTTACTGGCGCCACCCAGAGGTTATTCATTCACACTGACACAGGCATCTGGAAACAGCACAGGTACAGTTTTTATTTCATACAAAAAACTATTGGAAACACTAAACACAACATTGCACTGACAAACTGGATGACAGACCCAGGGATGCAATGTTCACTGTTTTGGTGCAACAGGAAGTAAACACCGAAACTGCTGTAATGAAACAGGAAGTGACGGCAAAGGTTGATATTAAAGAAAAAGAAAACTATAACCATAATAATTCATCATAACATGTATTAAATAAAAAAACTGATTACCAATTCAGTGGGTGGCCTATTTCCTTGTGATCATGCTAATTATCTAATTTGGACAAGAAAGTGTGGCCACAAATGTTGAATTCATTTTTTGTTTAATTTTGAAAATAATATGAGATTAATTAAAATGTTCCTTTCTATATTTGTCACATGAGGTACATGGTCTTTCTTCTTGGCATCTGAATGGAAAACCATGAATTCAACAGCAACCCAGATCTCACTTGACCCGTTAATGAAGAATTCACTCCTTTCCTGAAGCTTTGCTCACATCTTCTCCATCTTAAAGGAATTCCCAGCTTCTCCCGTCAACTTCTTTTTTGTTTTCAGGAGCCAAAACACGGTGAGGACGACCCCGAGGACACTTACGAGAAGAAATGCAAAGATGACGTAAAGTGCCACTTTAGCATCGTGAGGCGAAAGCTCCAGACCCAGGAAGTCCACCGTGTTCGGAGGCAGAACAGGGACAGTTGTATGAAGAGTTGTATGATTAGCTGTAGGACCAGTTGTATGATGAGTTGTATGATTAGTTGTAGGACCAGTTGTATTGACAGTGCTCTCTAGCGAGGTCGCAGGGGGTGCAGTTGTAGCTGTTAAAAGATAAACAAGAAACCAGACAAACTGTGCATTTAGTACAACATCCCTTTAAACATGTGTGTTTTTCATCATGTATGATCTAATTCCAAGTATTTTGCCTGAAACAGTTGAAGCGTGATTAACGGTACTTTTAGGAACATCCATACATCATCCTACTCAATACCACCATTAAACCCTTTTGGGCATTGGACTACTCCACCTGTATTTAAGCCCATTTTAACCCTTATAGGTCCTACACAGAAATGGTGGCTGAGGTGCACCAAACAGAGAGAGAGAAGGTAATCTTCTGAAACCTTTAAGCTTATAGAAGACTTCACTTTGAAAATTAATAAAAAGGAGTATCTCAAAACAATGTTCTATTACCTGGAGCAAAGGTACCATATCCATAGCCAAGGTTCGCTACAATGTACGGTTCATTCAGAGTGATCCAGAACTTCACTCTGTTTCCAAGTCGGCTGAATAAAACATCAGCGTAATCTCTAAATCTGTCTACAATCGTTGCATTCTGCCACCCCCCTACTTTCTGCAAAGCCAATGGAAGGTCCCAGTGATACAGGGTCACCTGAAAAATAAAAGGAAGAATATGTTTAGTGAATTACGGTGCACTTTTCACACAAGGTATATTTTTCTCATTGTCACATTTAATTTTGTTCATGCTACAATAATTTCAAGCCAATCAAGGCTAGAAATGATCATATCCTAAACATCAGTGTTAAAGTCTAGGACCTAATCCAATCATATCGATGGCAACACTGCTTACCTGTGGCTGAATGTTAGCAGCTTCCAATGCATCCAGTAATCCATGGTAGTAGTTCAGTCCAGCTTCATTGATGTAGTTGTTGGTGCCATCAGGAAGCACCCTGGGCCAGGATACGGAGAAGCGGTAGTCTGATACCTTCAACTTCTTCAGCACCGCCACATCTTCATCAATCTTATTATAACTATCACAAGCAATATCCCCATTGTTACTATTGCTCACTCTCAAAGGAGTATGGGCAAACTTGTCCCAGATACTCAGTCCCTTTCCATGTGCCCTCCAGCTGCCTTCAATCTGAAAGGCAAGAAAAGTGTTACTATAGAACTGCAAAACACCTCAAAGTTGCCTAAAAAGTAACCATATTACAAGAATTATCCCAGTCGGTTATCACTTTACTGTGCTCCAATCACATTCTCAATCACATTTGCACTCTCCTCATCATGACCTTAGGCACAGAAGGTAAACAGATATGAAAGGCGGTATCTCAATAAACTCTGCCATAATCATTGAGCATATAATAAAACCGGACACCTGCCGCACAGCAGAAGATCAATGCTCTCGCAATATGATTATATCAAAGTAACTGTGCTTGGCCGCTGATACGGTCATGGTGATTATTGATAAACACTGTAATAAAGAAGGAAAAAACTGATAAACTGGACTTTATTTGTGTATAAGTTTCAATATACCTGTATATCCAAAAACTTTATTCTCTATGCAAAGAGATATTGTGAACATAAAAATAAATAAATTATAAAGTAAAGTTTTGGGGGAACTCTGCATTAAAATGTCAGTTTCTGCAGCCACATGTGGTTTCTTGGCTTTGTATGTTTCTCAAGCTTCAGTAATGGAACAAGCAGAAGAGAAGAGGGGAACAATAAAGGCACAAAAATATCGAATTTCCATTATTTGCAAGCCCCCTTTTTTGAATAATGGCTGACCAAATATTTCCCCTTTTCAATATTTTCTTTACATTCCATACAAACCACAGGTTTTACACAACAACTCATAACATTAATGCTCTCAAGCAAATAGTGATCTCCTACCTCTCCCGGGAATCATCTGGTGGTAACGGCGATAGATTCTGCTGTGTGCATCAAGAGCGTTTTGCAGCTCAGCCCCCGTTAGTTCATCCAAGCTGCTCAGTGTCACCCATTAGTCTCCCAGCTCTCCAAACTCCCCAAACACAAACTCTGCGTACTGCTGAAACATGTCCACCAGCTCCTGGCTCTCCCAGCCTCCAAACCGTGACCTCAGAGCCTCTGGCACAGTGGAGCCGTGAAGAACAACCAGAGGCTGAAGGCCCGACTCCAGCAGCTGTCTCAGCAGGGTCTGGTAACAGGTCACCACAGCCTGGTGGGGCTGGCTGGGGAGGCCCGTGGGTAGAAGCTGAGCCCATGACAGCGGCACCTTGAAGTGGGTCACCCCTCTGCTCTGGAGGTGCTCAAAGTACTGTCTAGAGCCAGGAGGTATGGGATGACTGCAGTCAAAACTGTCCAGCAAATCTCCCTCCAATACTTCTTCATTCAGGTCTTTCACCTGTTCACTAGTCATGGGACCTGCAAGGAACATGGCCTGCTGTTGATCCTCATCTCTCTGGCACATGCACCCATACAGAGCTACCACACACAGAAAGAGCCGTTTCCCCAGTAACGACATATTGTCAGAGGGAGGGAAAGTGTTTGAGCCCGTGGCTAACTTACTATTTATAGAGGTCCTGTTTACAAGCTTGAACTTTCAGTCAAACCAGAGTTTCATAACGTTCACTAGTGTAAACTGGTGCTGGTATATGAGTGGTCGCAGCCTTGAATGCTCCAGATAAAATGCAAAGGGTCAAACAGGGAGCAGAGATTTATGAGGGAAGGGAAGAAATATCTGTGCAGAGGTCAGAGATAAAAATCTGGTTAAAAATATCGAACACTGTGAGAAAAGTTAGATTTTATAAAACATTCATGGAGCCAGGGATTGGGGCGATATAATTATAATATTGTGAAGAGTAATCACTGTTGTGCAATAGAAGGTCCAATGGTGTTGCGGGTTTGGATTTGAATTGTTCTGACATTGTAGCTTTATAAAAAATGATTAATAAAAGGTACAACTTTACAGGACTCATCTGTCAACAGCCTCATCTGCAGTGACACTTTGTTTATCTCTGAATTGAATCTAGCGCTTGATAAGAGTTTTGTATTTTCTGTTGCAACATTTATCAGAGGTAGACTAAATAATATGTGGAAAAACATGTTAAACTTTTAAAATTGTAGAGATTGTAATTGTCGACACAAGTTGAGCCCCATGGTTGTGAATTTAAAAAATATCCCAGGACAAGGGTTCAGCATCAGGTAAATGTGACATGGTGACAGTGGCAGATGTTGTGCATACTTAACTGACTGATTGTATTTTAATTTGAAAGGAAAGAACGTTAAAATGTACAAATTGGAATTTAAAATGTATTGTTTATATATATATATATTATTTGTGCATGACACAGCACGGATTAGAGAGATTTATTACTGACCATCTATCTGTTTCTTTATCATTGTACTTTGAATGGAAGCTGAGTTTATTATTTCCAAGTAGGGGGTTACTTTGAGTCAGTTTTTTTTTGTTGTTGAGGCAAAAGCTGCTTCATCATTTTGGAAAATACACACTCAAAAGATTCACAACATATATACAAATATAAATATATTTTTGTAAATTGCATTATAATATTACTATATGTGATGTAAGTCACCTAATTCAGACCCTTGAATAACCCAAATACAGGCAACGTGCCAAGAAACATCTAATTTAGGATTTATATTATTCTGCGCATTTATTAGGCCCTTCCTTTGTGAAACAAATAGGTGGGTTTAGCACCTTCCATCATGTGGCGGTCTCTCACATAGCAATCAGAGATTTTATTATAAAACAGCCAGGGAGCTCATTGTCTCTCACCCTTTACCTTTAAACTACAAAAAAATGTGTCAAACATTTTTACAAATAGCAACAGCATATTTCATGGTCTGCAGATGCGAGTACATGGGGAAGTCCAGAGTCTTTCTGATTATCACAAGGCTGCAATAAAACAGTTGCATCACGTGGACGTGATATCGATCTTAAGCAGAAAAAAATATTGCCTTTAGGAGCTTGGCTATCAGTGGATAATATCAGTCTATCCTTTTCCAGCCACAATGAAGAACGTGTTGTGGCTTGTGTGTCTGTGTGTCGTGTGTGTGTGTGAGTGTTGGAGCAGCGGGGGGAATGTGCAGGAGGGCTTCATGCTCCTTGCTGGCCCCCTGAACTCAAACAGCGAGGTGAATGATGCTTTTGACTGCAGTCATCCCATACCTCCTGGCTCTAGACAGTACTTTGAGCACCTCCAGAGCAGAGGGGTGACCCACTTCAAGGTGCCGCTGTCATGGGCTCAGCTTCTACCCACGGGCCTCCCCAGCCAGCCCCACCAGGCTGTGGTGACCTGTTACCAGACGTTGCTGAGACAGCTGCTGGAGTCGAGCCTTCAGCCTCTGGTTGTTCTTCACGGCTCCACTGTGCCGGAGGCTCTGAGGTCACGGTTTGGAGGCTGGGAGAGCCAGGAGCTGGTGGACATGTTTCAGCAGTACGCAGAGTTTGCCTTTCAGGAGTTTGGAGAGCTGGGAGAGTCATGGGTGACCCTGAGTGACCTAGGCGAGGCAAGGCGTGATTGGGAGCCTGCAGCTGCTCCGCGGACTCTGCTAAATATCCTGCAGCTCCACAGGAACATCTACAAGATCTACCATCAACAGTTTCCTGAAGAAGGTTGGTAAAGATAGGATTTACTGACTTAGTTTATATATTGTATTGTTGATACTTGAATTCATATTTGAATTTATTGACAGGAGAGCCCCCTGAGGTATTGCATCTCAAATAAAACAAGCAAACAAATGCAACATTACAGAAAAAAATTGACATTACACATTAAAAATGAGTAACGTTAGTATTGAAGCACTTTTCAAATTAAAAGCATTAACAGGTTGTTTTAAGATGAGAAACTGAAGATGTCCTGAGGAAGCAGAAAGTGTTGTTACTGTTTGTAATACTTAAATTGAACATCAATAATATTTTATTGTTGTCACACTTATTACGACATACTAAATAAGCTATGTGATACATTTCCTTTTCAATGTGTCTTGAGAATCAGCTGTTAAAACAATTATTTTATGGCCAACTGATACTGAAACCCTTCACCCCATTATATTACATGTGTGCTCAGATTCCATGTGTAGATTATCACGACTGTGTCAGTGATCAGTGGAGCTCAATAAAAGAAAAAAGGTCGATTTATGCAACGCTGAAAAGACACTGAAGTCTTCCACGTGACTCAGCAGGTGGTTAATCCAGTGTAAGTCCACACACGTGATCCATAAATTAAATTAATGATGACTTAATGCTCATATGTTGCAGGGAGACGTCTGTCAATTGGTTTGAGAGCTGGTGATGTGGAAATGATTCCTCAGGTTAAAGATACAACAGTAAGTTGCACCTTTCATCTTCCTACACATATTACCTTACCATTGTCATTTATATAATAAAAGTAAGGTCGTGTTGAATTTTATTTTGAAAGTAGTAAATCAAAATATAATACATGTTTTCAATACATGTGAAGATAGATACTTCATTGCGATGTATATTTATAAAAGGCTTCAGGAAACAGTAGTAAATGTATGAAAGATTTTTTTTCACATACTTATAGTAACACTACTGGATTAAATGTGTTCCTTCATGTAAAGCTTCCATGTCACACTAACCAGTATCGGTGTACATGGTGTATATTGTACGTAGTAATATTAGGTCTTGCAGTAATACTTTTATTTAGATATTTACCAGTCACAGGGTCAGTGTGTCTGTAACAGTGTTTAGAGTTAGTCTCTAATGTGTTACCTGCACAAGCAGTGTGTTTTTCATTGAGGGACATGAGTGTAATAACATATTGTTGTGTATCTCCCATTTGGAACAGATGGATTTCCTGTCAGTGCACATTGAATATAACTGTGGCTCAACGTCTAACTTTGCAGAGGAGATGAGGAGTTTACAGGTACAGTGATCAACACAAGGTGTTTCTTCTCAGTTTGCATTTCACATTACTCTACGACCACATGCATGTTATGTTATGTTGTAGATGTCCAGTGGGAACTTGCCTGTACTGATATACAAGATGACAGCTCGTGATTGTTCTTACAGTCAGTTCCAGCTCCTTGGCAATATCCTGCAAGGTAAGGCCATTACAGCTCAACTAATAGGCCTATTACTTTGTTATACAATTTTCAACTCTCACATATATATAGAAACAGAATCCAAGATAAGATAAACACAGCGGCTAGCCAAGGCTGCACAGTTGTAAACTGCAACATCGTAAACCTTTATTGTACAATAATCATAAAAGTTTACTCTCTTGTGGGTCATCATATGGCAGTGATTTGAATAAATTGTTCATGGTCCAGTAAAGGTTTTACAAGGACAATCATGACCAGCCTTTGGACTTTCTATTTATTAGTTTGTTCATTAAACTATTCAATAGCAGTTGATTACACAATCTGTCCGACAGTCATTGTTTAATGTAAAAACTGTCATGACAACTGAACTGTGGTTAGATGAGGAATTAGGCAGCATGAATTATGTGTTTGCTGTGGATTTTACTTGTGGCAAAAAAAAATTAAACATTTGAGGAACTGTATCAACTTAAATGTCAATCCCCCAAAAAATGTTATAACAAAAAGGGATTTTATTCTAATAGTTGCATATTTTATTAATTAACGTCTGTTGTGAACACCTCACAGTTCTGAACAACAATGAGCCAAACATTGTGGGATGTGACATGATGGACGTTCTGGGTAAGCTAGACATGCAGGATACTGAAACCAGGTAAGAGTTTGTGTGAACAATAATTTGATGATGCATATCTACTGCATATCTCTATGTTGTTCTGTGATTATCTCTTCTCCAAAAATGACAGCATTGCAGAATACACCGAGTCCAGAAGCAGTTATCACAGAGTGTGGCACAAGTTTGAGGCCCAGACGTCATCAGCGCGTGACCTTTTTCTCAAAGACTCCTTCCCTGCAGACTTCCAATGGGCCACGTCCAGTGAGTCCTTCAAGGTAGAAGGTGGCTGGTCAGAAGGGGGGAAGGGGGAGACCGTTTGGGATCGCTTTGGTCATGGAGGCCTGGCCTTTGAGAATCAGACAGCTGATCTGGCTTGTGACAGTTTCCACAAGGTGGATTATGATGTCTACCTCCTGCGAGGTCTCCATGTCAACACCTACCAGTTCTCCATCTCCTGGGCACGTATTTTCCCCTCAGGCCACAGAGGCGGCCAATCAGAGAAAGGGGCTCTCTACTATGACAAGCTGATCGATGCACTCATTGAGTCTGGCATACAACCTGTTGTCACTCTCTACCACTGGGATCTGCCTCAAGCACTCCAGGATCACGGTGGATGGAACAACACTTCCATCGTTGAAGCCTTCAAGGACTATGCAGACTTCTGCTTCTCCAGGTTTGGAGACAGGGTCAAGACTTGGAACACATTCAGTAGCCCCTGGGTGGTGAGCCATGCTGGCTATGGCACTGGTGAGCACCCCCCTGGTGTAAAGGATTATGTGGTTGCCTCCTATCAGGTGAATGTAAAGTCATTACTGTAATATAAATATATGCCTTTCCTATACATTTAGCTGATGGTTCTTTCCTCTTTGCAGGCCACTCACAATATACTCAAGTCTCATGCTGAGGCCTGGCATGTCTACAATGACAAGTACCGCATGAAACAAGGAGGAAAAGTGGGCATTGCATTGAATTCTGACTGGGCCGAGCCCCTGAACCCCTCCAGACCTGAAGACATAGTAGCTGCAGATCGCTACATGCAGTTCATGCTGGGCTGGTTTGCACATCCCATATTTGTAGACGGAGATTATCCTGCAACACTCAAGACTCAAATTGAAGATAAAAAAAGACTGTGTCCCAATTCTGAGCCTGCAAGGCTTCCAGTTTTCACTCCTGAAGACAGGAAGAGGATCCATGGAACAGCTGACTTTTTAGGGTTAAACCACTATACCTCCCGGTTGGTCAACAATAGTGATGGTGGCTGCACCGCTGGTCCTCAGGGGGTTGGTGATTTCCAGGCTTATGTGGATCCATCATGGTCCTCTACAGCTTCTGACTGGATATATTCAACACCATGGGGCCTCCGAAGGCTTCTAAACTACATTTCAACAGAATACTTGAATGTTACTAAAGTGCCTATCTACATAACTGGGAATGGGATGCCTACTGAGTACAGTGGGGACACTCTCAATGATACCAGCAGAATAGAGTACATGAGGAGTTACATCAATGAGGCCCTGAAAGGTATGCTGTAGGTAGTAGTCCATACTCTCATCTGTTTTGTTAGTATTTTAGGAACATCTTCGTACAAATCAATGGTTACGTGATAAATAATTACAAAATTATTGAGTTTGTGTCCTGTTCCCTGTAAATACTAAGAATAATAATAATAAGAAAACATTATATATGGTTGTGTGGCTCAGTGTCTCTATTCTCTCAACAGCTATACAACTGGATGGCGTAAATGTTCAGCGGTTTACTGTCCAGTCACTCATGGATGGTTTTGAGGGTCCACAAGGCTACAGTGAACGGTTTGGACTCCACCATGTCAACTTTGATCTACCTGACAGACCCAGGACTCCAAAGCAGTCTGCCTACTTTTACTCTGAAGTCATTGAGAAAAATGGTTTTGCTTCCAAGAAACAGTTCTTTCATGCGCCAGATATGTCAAATACGAAGTCAAATAAAGTTTCCTCAATGCCACCTTCCACAGTCCCATCACAAGCCAAGGATGTCTGGAGGAAATTCTCTAAACAAACCAATTTTCAGAGAAAGCTCTACCACTATGGTACCTTCCCACAAGGCTTCAGGTGGGGAGTATCATCATCAGCTTACCAGATTGAAGGTGGCTGGAATGCAGATGGGAAGAACTCCAGCATCTGGGATACATTCACCCAAGAACTTGGCAATATTCCTGGTACTGCCAATGGAGATGTGGCCTGTGACAGTTACCACAGACTTGATGAAGACCTCTACATGCTGCGAGCTCTGAGGGTGAAGTCGTACAGATTCTCTCTGTCCTGGTCCAGGATCTTTCCTGATGGTCGGCGTACCTCCCTGAACCAGAAAGGTGTTGACTACTACAATAGACTCATTGATGGTCTCCTAGCGTATAACATTACCCCCATGGTGACACTCTATCACTGGGACCTCCCTCAAGCTTTGCAGGACATTGGTGGATGGGACAATGTAGACATGATTCATATTTTTAATGACTTTTGTGACTTCTGCTTTGACAAGTTCGGAGACAGAGTAAAGTTTTGGATGACCTTCAACCAGCCTCAAACAATTGCATGGTCAGGATATGGACTTGGACAGATTCCACCAAATGTAAAAAATCCAGGAATTGCACCATACAGAGTTGCACACAACCTGATAAAAGCTCATGCCAGAGCCTACCACACATATGATGATAAGTATCGGACATCCCAAGGTGGACTAGTGTCCATTGCCCTCAATGCTGATTGGATAGAACCTAAAGATGTCACGGTTCCCAGAGAAGTGGTGGCTGCTGACCGCGCTCTGCAGTTCCAACTGGGCTGGTTTGCACACCCTATTTTCAAGAACGGGGACTATCCTGATGCAATGAAATGGCAAGTTGGAAACAAAAGTGAACTCCAAGGTCTTTCAGAGTCAAGACTTCCTTCCTTTACTGAAGAAGAAAAGAGCTTCATCCGGGGAACTGCTGACATTTTCTGCGTAAATCACTACACTACAAGGATTGCACGCCACGCTACATTGAGGCTCACACCTCATTCTTATGACTATGACAAGGATTTGATAGAAGCAGAGGAAAGTGATTCACCAACTACAGCCATCAGTAACCAGAGAGCTGTCGCATGGGGCTTGAGGAGACTCCTCAACTGGATCAAAGAGGAGTATGGAGATCCAGAGATTTACATTACTGAGAATGGAGTAGCTACAGAATCAAAGACAACTTGGGATGACTCTGCTCGAGTATTTTATTTCAAGACCTATATTGATGAGGCTCTTAAAGGTGAACCGGCATTAACACAGTTCTGAAGATAAATCTAAATGATTGTCATGACTGTTCAGATTTTTGCTAATTTATTGTGCTTGTGTGTATTTCGACAATAGCCCATGACCTAGATGGTGTGAAGGTGAAAGGATATGTAGCAGCATCTCTCATGGATTCTTTTGAGTGGCTTAACGGGTACACAATTGGATTTGGGTTACACCACGTGGACTTCACCAACCCAAACCGGCCAAGGACACCCAAGTACTCAGCTCATTTCTTCTACCAAGTCGTAAAGGACAATGGTTTCCCTACACCGGATGATGATAAGATGCTTTATGGACATTTCCGCAAGGATTTCATTTGGAGCACTGCAACAGCATCATACCAGGTAACTTTTAATCTGAATCCCCATCATTAATGCTTTATCAAGGAGGTCTTTGTCTACTTAAATCTCTGTTTTACCTCTACTGTTTCCAGATTGAAGGGGGGTGGAGAGCAGATGGAAAAGGCCTCAGCATTTGGGACAAGTTTGCTCACACTCCTCTCCGAGTGTTTAATGATGACGATGGGGACATAGCATGCGACAGTTACAATAAAGTAGAAGAGGATGTTGCTATATTGAGGCAACTTAAAGTGACCCATTATCGGTTCTCCATATCGTGGTCGAGGGTGCTTCCTGATGGCACCACCAAGCACGTCAATGAGGCTGGACTCAACTACTACCATAGACTGGTGGATGCACTGCTTGCTGCAAACATCCAACCTCATGTATGTGTAATTATTAACAATATCTCAAGAATGTTTTCAATATAAAATAGTAAAAAAAATAACTCTTTTCCGTCGTCAGATCACTCTCTTCCACTGGGATCTTCCGCAAGCACTGCAGGATATTAAGGGCTGGGAGAATGAAACTATTATTGACAAATTCAGAGACTATGCAGACCTCATCTTTAGCCGTCTTGGTCACAAAGTGAAATTTTGGATCACTATTAATGAGCCGTACAATGTCGCCAACATAGGCCACGGCTATGGAGCAGCTGCCCCAGGTATGTCTTAATGAAATGCTCTCCATCTTACATGCAACCTCTCACCGATGTTTGCTTGTTTTTTTGGTGAGGAAAAGTACTTTAAAATGTTCACACTTTTACTGCCACTTACATATTGTTGTACTGTCAGTAGAACAAGTGATAAGTTCATTAAGAAAACTAAAACGTGGCCAAGTTAAAGAATCTTTAGACCTTTAAAACCACAAAACATATACACTGCTAAAACCACAAAAAGCATATAACTTAAACTTGTATTACTCTGCGTGTCCAGGGATCAGTTTCCGACCAGGCACTTTGCCTTATATTGTGGGTCACAACCTGCTTAAAGCTCATGCTGAAGCCTGGCACCTCTACAATGACAAGTACCGAGCCAAACAGAAAGGAATTATCTCTATCACTATAAACTCCGACTGGTCAGAACCCAGGAATCCCTACAAGCAGGAGGACGTTGACGCTGCAAGACGTGTGGTGCAGGTACAGTTATTTCAAAAATGGTATAACTTTCAACATGTGTAAAGTCTCTAATAGCTGTGACTCTCTTTGCAGTTTTACATTGGCTGGTTTGCCCATCCTGTATTTAATGGAGACTACAGCAACATGATGAAGACAATCATTCGAGAGCGAAGCTTAGCAGCTGGTCTGCCGAAATCACGGTATTATAAACACTGTCAATTCTGAAAGGAAAATAATGTCAAGTTGTAATCTGTGGCAAAATGAGATGAAATAGGAAATTAGGAGGGACGTGGTGTTGGTGTAGTAAATTCAACTATTTCCCTTATTTTCTCTAGGCTACCTGAGTTCTCTCCTGAGGAGATTAGGAGAATCAAGGGTACCTATGATTATTTCGGGTTCAACCATTACACCACTGTGCTGGCGTTCCCTGTGGGTTACGGGAACCTTCAGCATTATGACGCTGACAGGTAAGCAGCACCCACAGTGCAGTCACCTCATGAGCTGCACTCTCACTCTGCACTATTTCATGAATAAAGCTTATAGAACAGTAATATTCACAAGATGGTTCAGTGAAAATTATTCATCTGCTTATTGTGCACTATATTCGATGTTCAGCACATGAATAAAAGATAAACAAATGATTGCTCTTCACAGGGGTGCAGGGACAATCGCTGATCGCACCTGGCTGGATTCAGGCTCATCGTGGCTGAAGGTGTCACCGTTTGGATTTAGGAGGATTTTAAACTTTATTAAGGAGGAGTATGGGAACCCACCTATCATCATCACTGAGAATGGCATGTCAGGGCGAGGGCCTATTGACCTGAATGATATTTACAGGAGCTACTACTATGAAAAATACATCAACCAGGCGCTGAAAGGTATAGAACTACAACTTTCATAAAATACAGGATGAAGTGAAACACTTACCAACAACTTTACAGTAAAGGTTGTTTGCGTCAGCATTTAAAATGGTGTTCAATTTGACCGTCTCTTTAAGCCAACTTGCTGGATGGTGTGGATATCCGGGGTTACACAGCTTGGTCGCTGATGGACAACCTAGAATGGGCAACTGGCTTTTCAGAGAGATTTGGCCTTTTCTACGTCAATCGATCGGACCCTGAGCTTTCTCGTGTGGCCAAGTCCTCTGTCGCCGCCTATTCCACTATCATCAACTGCAACGGATTCCCTGACCCGGCCTCAGGGCCCCATGAGTGTTTGAGCCCCGTGCCTGAAGGTAAACTGATGCCAGTTTTGATTACTTCTACACACATTGCACATTTTATTCATCCTGAGTTATTTGTATTCTTTTTTTTTCCAGTTATGTGTCTTGTCGTGTGTTCACTTCACTGAACAATATACAGAATCTACTTTGTAGTGTATTGTGTGATTGTCACAGACCAACGGAATAGTGTGACACGAGTTTTCAGATTTTATTGGAACCATTGGACGGATAGCTTAGCATAGTAGGCACAGACGCAGGCCTTATCAGTTTAAAAGCTTCTGTACAAAAACAAGTTACAGTTTTATAAACTAATGTGATTTCCTAGAACAAGAGCACTGACTTCCTGGAATCTTGTCAGAGTATTAAACAAGAGGTAGTTTCTAACCTTTGGACAGAGCCGGTGGAGCTGCTTCCTCATGCTTTCAGGATGTATGCCAAGCTAAAGCTAACCGCTGCTGGCTGTATAGTTTCATATTTAACTGAGCAGTGGTATTGGTCTGCTCCTCTAACTTTTAGAGACACGTGTGAAGTGTTTTTTCTTTTACGGAACATAACATGAAGTGATAGAAGGACTTTAGTTTTTTCTTTACGTAGAATCACACTGTCAAGCAATACATTCAAAATGAATACAATAACTTTGTGTGTGTTTTCTGCAGGGACGAGTGCTCCGATCACTGATGACAGGGTGAAATTCCTGGGTATGAATCTTTCTACCAGTGACGCTGAGACTGGACTCAACACCACATTCGCTCTCCTGGTTGTTGCCGTGTTTGGAGCTATTGGTTCATCTTTTTGCTTCTTTAGGGCAAGAAAACGCTCCAAGAAAGGACTGTAGCAGAAACTTTAAAAAGTGGAAAGGAAGTTTTAATTTTAAAGTTAAAGAATAAAAACTGTATCAGTAAAGGTCTAAGCTGCATCTTCATATTTGAAATAGTTGAAATATTTTTAGATATTTATTGCAGGCTTTCAAAAGAACTTAGATCTTTCATAAAAACATGATTAAACAAATGTATTTTATTTTGCTGTCATTCAATAATATATCCAATATTTTACTGCTGCTCTCACTACTCAATTATAAATCTGCAATTTTCCTATGATGCACATTATTTGATTCTCTGCTAAACTGATCCTGAACAATACACTGAATCTCATAACATCTGTCTGGGAGTTTGTTTTTATGGCAGCTTGGTTACAAATGTTTTGTATTCATCGTTTGTAGATGATTCAATCATTAAAGAAGTAAATGGTTGCAACGTCAGGCTCAGACTCACCTTTTCATTTGTATTCTACCAGGAGTAGATGTAGAACAACACATGTTCCACTTTCCAGCCTCTTTGACTTTCCAGCCCCCCCCCCTGTTAGAACCAGAAGCAACACAACCTCTGTAATACCTGCAGCAGGGATTGGTTCCTTCCTTGTTGCCACATCTATTTGTAGCGACTTCAAGAAAACAAACATGTCGCTGAGAGGCTGAGGTCGGGCCTAATAATCTCTATGACACGCTAATCAAAAACTATCGAAATATGTAAAAATGCGTTTTAACTTTTATTAAAATATAAGATTATCAACTTATTGGAACAAACGTATAGATTTAAGCAATCAAACGGAAAATATTGTATCGTAGCAAAGCAAAGCTTAGCATAGCGTAACAACAAATACAGTGTCCCCACTCACCCTCTCTCCACACAGGTTAACAGGTCCTTATATAAACTAAGACCCCCACCCATATCCTATGTGACCTACTTCCTGCCAAATGAATGTGATCACAAATAAATAACCTACTTACTGAAATATTCGAAGCTTGGATTTAAAAGCAGAAGCAGAACATTCTAGTCCCCTCCAACATTTTTAAACAAAGTATATGCTGAACACATAACACATCTTTCATTGTAAAACTAAAGATATTACAGCACAAATGAACTACTAGTGTGACTGGCAAGAAGCGGGACATGTGTTGTAGAGATGAGATGTTGAATTTGTTACGTTTGAAGAAAAATTCCAGCTGCTATTTATGGGCTGTTGGTCTGTTATTAGCTTTTTTACACTGTGTCCTCAGAAGCTGTACTTTTAACTGCAAACGGTGAAGTTGTTTTGCCCTGTAGTAATCACTACAATCCACTAGAGGTCACTGTAGATTCAAGTTGGCTCAGGAGAGGCTGCAGGAACATGATTTCTCTCTATCTGACAAACTCGAATCGGTAAATCATGGCAACTATTTATTATTTACCAAAAACTGTTGAATCATTTCAGAAATCTATTTTGTGAAATAACAAGCTAGCTTTTTATTGCACCATTTTAAGTCTTAAGAGTATTTGTCACAAATATAGTGTTTTAAGCAACTATATATCGGGCCCTTCACTCTATAGAAACGATTCTGTTCCATCACTTAAAGTTTGAAATGTATGCAAAATAATATAAAACAATAATAAAGTCAATACCTGGACCTGGAATATTTAAGCAAGTAAAGAAAAGATTCCGACACCATTGGAAAACTGGCATTTGCTGAAAATTTTTTATTTAAAAAAATTCTAACCACAAAGTACTATCAATACAAAACGTATAAAAAGTACAAAAAGCATAGGTCAAAAATAAGTTGAGATGACAATATTCGAGTTGGCACCAACGGCACTGTGGGCATGATCCAGAATAGAAAAAGTTGGCATCTTAGAGCGCATTCATGCAACTGAATTCACATTGAAATGATTACATCATTTACCACCCTTATTGAGACTCTGGAACAGTCGCAACACCGATCCAGACATCAGCACTTTCAGACATAGAACATGACGCACAGTATTTTCCCTTGTTTAACGATTACATTTGGGTTTGAAAAAAGAAGCACTTGCTGGTCAAAGATGATTTGAACCTATTAAAATAGATTGCATGTTGAGTTTTTAAAAAGACGTCGTTACTAACAAGACAGAAGCTGATGCACCGAACCGTTTTCAGAGTGCACCAGTCCGTCGGTTGAATAACACTTTGGGGAGCGAAGACGGCCGTGAATGTCGTTCTTTGACCAAAAGAAGAGGAGAAAAGGGTTGGCCACAGTGACAAGAGCCTATTTTCAATACCACAATATTCTATACTAGTACAAAAATAAAGAACAGTATCAAATACAAAGTTTAAAACAATACAATATCAAGAGTTACATGTTTTTCAAGCATTACCCAGGTTTGTTTATTCCTTTGGAGAAAGGCACCCCAAGTGTGTTCCAGTTACTTTACCAGGCACCAGACTTTGGGAATGTTGACTGGCCCAGTACCATCATTGTGGAAGAAAAACAAAAAAAAGACGACACACTTGAAAGAAACCTTCGTATGAACAAGTCTTCATCAGCACGACAAACATCCAGTACCTTTCTTTTTCTTTTAACGAGTGGTGCCTTGAACATTTATCTACAAGCACTCGCTGATTCAGTTCCTCCCAAAATCCTACAGTTTAAACATGTTTTGCACTACGACTGGTTTGGCCTTACAAAATGCCATCATGTGGAGTTCAAGTTTCGGTCTAAGGCAAACTTGAGATGCACTCACTGTGAACTTCCAACGGAGAAGAAACTCTTGAAAAAAGGACTAATAGCTCTAAGTCTCATTATAAAAACTATAAAATAAAAAAAAAGAGGAATAGCTGCCCTGAGGGAGAAGTTAACCTTAACCATTCTTGTTGCACGACGGTAGTTTGTTAGCACTTTGGATCTTCAGACAGGCTGGCGTCTCAAGTATTGCTGAGTTGAGACAACCATTCTCCTCCTCGTTCGACTCGATGCTCGACCACTGCTGGCCCGTAACACTGGAAGGCTTGAGCTGACTTCATCCACCTCAAGCAAGTTCATGACATCACACATGCGCCATTTGGTTCCCTTGTGTGCTCTCGCTGCTCCTGGTGTGAAGTGTTCAGCGGGTGACAACCTACGCACGGAGACCTGTGAACATAGAGATGGAGTCAGCTTTAGTTAAACAGTTTAGTTTGAGGGTTTATCACAATAAAGATTCAAGCTGACTTGTGGTTGGACCAAAATAAAAATCAATGAAAGGATAAAAAAAAAGGTAGAAACCATACCTTTCTCACATGTGCTGCTTTGCTTCTCCTGGGCGAAGTTTAATCTGTTCTGCTCGACTGCCGTGCCATTGGACTCTGGGCTGCTGCTGCGTGACGGGCTGTCGTTCTGGTAAGCCAGATCCAGGTGTTGCTGGGCAAGTTTTAGGTGTCTGCGCAGCCGTTCCAGCTCCCGTGACGAAGCCTCGTCCCCAAACGACTCGCGGCCCGAGTCCCCCAGGTTGTCCCTAAAGCCCATTTTTCCTGTTGGGTCCTTCTTCAGAACTGTGTTGTAGCCTGGAGGCGCAGATGGCTGGCGGCAGATGGAGGACCTCTGGCTAGCCAGAGCTGGGTGGCGGGGTGTGGCAGGCCTTGGTGCACAAAAGCAGTCGCGAATACCGCTGATGCCAAGGTGGAGGATCTCCAGCATGGTGAAGAGCAGACACAAGGCGCTGACGGCGTACATGATGAGCAGGAAGATTGTTTTCTCAGTAGGACGTGAGACGAAGCAATCAACTGTGTGCGGGCAGGGAGAGCGCGTGCATACATAGGACGGCACCACTTCTATCCCATAAAGGATGTACTGTCCAAACAGGAAGGAGACCTCAAAGATGGCACGTGATAGCAGCTGAAACACGTAAACCTTCATCAGACCATCTCTCTTGATGCGGCGGCGTCCATCGTGCTTTTTGCTGGGCTTCTCCACAACTTCCTTTTCCTTCTCAGGCTCAATCTCCTCCAGGATCATGGGGTCCTCTTCCCCGTTATCCTCTGCTTCCTCGTAGTCCCGGTTAGCACCGCGGCTCACTATGGGCATCCTCTTCCTGCTCCGGGGCAGGTAGTCCTCGTCCTCCATGCGGGCGATCTTATGCATAGCAAAGCCAAGGTACATGATGGTGGGGGTGGTGATCATAATCACCTGAAAGACCCAAAAGCGAATATGTGACAGCGGCGCAAATGCATCATAGCACACGTTCTCACAACCGGGTTGCTGTGTGTTGCACACAAATTTACTCTGTTCATCATAGTAGATGGACTCTCCCCCGACCGCCGTCAGCACGATGCGGAAGACGATGAGGAGGGTGAGCCAGATTTTTCCCACAAAAGTGGAATGATTGGAAATTTCATCCAGCAGACGTGTGAGGAAGCTCCAGCTCATTTTGCCTCTGGAACAGGAGGGAAACTCTCAAACCTGTGAAGAGACAGAAAATGTATTCAGGTGTCGGAAAGGAGGAAGGCAATGACAATGAGAGACATAAAATATTAACACAACTTTTCGTAATAACACAAAAAAAGTTCAAGGCCACATGTAGGATTGGATTGTTAGTAAACAAAAAGCGATTTTAAATAAAACAGCATAATAAAAGAATCCCGCTGCAAAACCTTTGGGTGCCTGTGGCATAATTTCTTTGTGGTGCCAGAGCTTGATTATATCTAAGGGGACTGTTGGGGCTCGGCAGAGGCATGTGCCATTCAAGGTATTTTTGTTTTGACTTCTTGTTATTGGACCACCGAGCCACAAGGTGGAGCAGTTGTTTCACTGTTACCTAGAGACATCTGGAACAATCCTCTGATTTATGAAGGGGGAATGCAGAGATCCCAGAGGTCTCAGTAGATGCTATCAGCCAGTCCCTAAACCAAAGCTAATCCAAGGACTGTGGAATGAGGACATGTTCTACAAAGACAGTGAGGACAGAGCATGAGACAGAGCTTCTATTCTAATACACTAAACTTAACCATGGTTTTCTGATCTTATTCCATTTCAGAATAGCAACATTGTCGATCCATCAATCCATATGATAATTCTAGTCTCGCCTGAGGATTTTACATCCTCGAACCAACGTCACATTCATCCTGATTGTCGGGTTGAATAATCTGAGTGAGCCACAGTAAAGAGCCGACTGCACTACAGAGGCAACAAAGAGCTGCTGTGGTTTCACACCATCTGAGAACTGTCTCATAACTTCTGCTGAGTAATTAGCCAGTACTAATAAAATATACTGCCATGGTTGTGTTAAGCACCAAAACAGTTACTGGAAAGCTGAAATATACCGTTCCAGCCCACACCTGAAGGGCTCAGAGCTGTTGCAGTCCTAGTGAAAATGATTGGCACCTTCTGAAGTTAAAGAGCTGTACATTATTAAAATATCTTCAGGACATAAATGCAAATCAACCAGTTTCACTTAATCCTTTTCCCCCATGACAATCATTGGCATCTTTGACTAGTATTTTGGTTGTGGATCCTTCGACAGCCTCCAAACATTCCTAATAGCGATGTAAAACCTTTATGTCAGCTGGTCAACTCCTCTAATGTCACATGTTCATGCTCTGTTTGTCAGCAGGACTCCTTTTCCCCCTTGATGGGATTTAGGTCAGGACTCCTACCAGTCCCTCCTTTCATTCGTGCTGCTGGGTGTGTGCCGTGTTAGTTTTGAAACTCATCGCTGTTTCTACGTTTACACAACAGGAAAAAAAAGGTGTTTGAGAGCCTGAACGTTAAGGAAGTCTAGAAACGCTGCTGGCCGTGTGTTAGTGTGGACCGGCAGAAACGATGTTTTCAAACGATGTCACTAGCATTCACTTCCTACATAAGACTTCCTGGGTCTTATCAGTTGACTACCAGCAGTGAATGAAAAATGCCAGAGCTTGATGTCAGTTAACAGTTCCACCTCATTGGTCCGAATACAAAATTCCTCGAAATATTATTCACCACTGTTTTTTGATTGTAGTATTTCCTGTAACTAAGCAACCAACTCCAGAGTAGACAATCTGCTTCCTGACACACACGCCCAGTGAATAGTCACTACATGTCCCTTTTTTGGCAAATTTCCATGGACACAGATTACAGCACACAGAGCTAAAAAGCACATGTACATCCAGATCATCGTCGCTTTAAAAACAAAACATTCATGTGGATGTAGCCAGGAAAAGATTTCTCTGAACTCATCTTCCTGTTGATAGAATCAAAGCCTCCAGTAACAGGGCAGGAAAGCCGCCCGACAAAAAGGACTGAACCTCCATGTTTTACTGTGTAGTGGTTTTTTCCTACGTGGAGGATTCACCATTGTGCAATCTTTTTCTTCAATAACAGAAACTTTCGCCAAATATTCTGGTTTCATAAAATTGGTTTGTTAACATTTCTTTTATGAGGATATTAATACTTAATTTTGACCATGCACATTGTTTTTAAGTCTTGAATTTGAAGCAAAAGATACCTCCCATTATTTCAAGTTTTTTTGTTGTGTTGCTTTCCCCTCCACAACATGTGGCTGGACTCTATTTTCAATAGTTCAATTGTCTCTGATAATTCCTGCGTTGCCAACACTGGAGGTCAAGCAGGAGCTAAAGAGCTGAAGCAACAATGGTTTATCTTTTATACAAAAACAGTCTTACCACACCCATCAGGCTTTAAATTATTCAATATATCTACCTTCAATTTTACACAATTCGTATTACTCACAAGGTGTAAACTTACAGTTCGATTACCATCCTTTAATGATACAGAACATCCAGACTAAATTAAATATCATTACAGCACAAACAGGAAAGTTGTGGGGTTCTATAAGAACAGAATCCTTTTAACTGCGTTTAGCCAAATTATTTACCAAACTGAAACCAAATGACAATTGGTGGCTGTTTTTTTGTTTTTACACGACAACACAAATGTCAGTTTTCTGTTCTGAAAACAGTAGCTACGTTACTGCAGCCACAGTGTATAGGACGCAAAGTGAACAGTCTGTAAATATAACTTTTAGTTACATCATTTCATTGTGACATCAGGTCACCAACAGAACTAAAAAGTCCCGGATGGTCAGATTTGCTTTCTGACTTCAGTTTAGCAGCAGCCTTGTCCTCCCGTGTCTGGAGATTTCCCAGACGAGCTGTACAAACACACCCACATCGTGCTGTGGTCAGCAAGATGTGCGGAGGTGAGCCCAAGGCTCTGTAATGCCTGTGTCAACACAGCGCAGAGATGGACCGGACAGTTAACCCCCACATTGTTAAACGTTTCCAAGGACTAGATCAACCGTGCAGTTTTCACAATATTGCTGTTTGGTCTTACAATTAAAAGTTACAGAGAAATACATTTCTACTTATCCTATTTATAATAACATTTCTTTAATGGTGTTAATGATAGATTAAAAACTGAACTATAATACTCTAATGGATCGAATCAGGCAGAAGTGATTGGGTACCGTTCAACAGTATGTGCACAATGTTCACATTTAATGACTTGTAAGACCATTTTAAGGCCTCTAAAAGGAAATAGCGTTATTTTAGGCCATAAGTGAAAAGTGCTGAATATGGTCACATTGGTGGTGGGCCCTGGAGGCTTAGTTTGACTGGTCACAGTTAACGCAACAGCTAAACTAAACAGTAGAAGCAGCGAATGGCAGACAGTGGGTATCAGTATAGCGCTTGTGCTTTCTGTGCTCATTCCCAAATCCAGTGCTTTACATCAAACTGCTCCAAGTTTAAATGTTCTGCAACAAAGTTCTCAACCTCCTCCTAGGAATCTGTGGTTTGTTTCAGCCAACTCACAGGATTTGTCATCTTCCAACAACTTCTCTTTAAATTTGCATTTAGCTAGTGTCAAGGCTCCATAGACAACAGGCAACATGACTAGGGGATCTTCTCTTGCTCACAAAATCTAATTTAATGCTTTCCCCCGTACAATTATACATTGACATATTTTTAGACTTTGAATATCCTCAACAGACATTTTAAAAAGGACCCACAGAGAAAGAAAGTCTCCTGATCAAGCAGAGGGCGATCACTGCCAGCTTGACCTATTGCATGCCCTTTAGACTACACCCCCCCACCCCCCAAGAAAACTTGTGCCAGTGCGAACGAGTCCACTCCACAAAAATATATTCGAAACAATTGTGGATCATGTCAATAATGGGGACCCTAGTTCAAAGTTTGTAACATGAAACCACTGAGAATCCAGCAGGGAGGCTTGATAAAAGCTGTACTGGTGACTCCCTGGTGTGCAGGGGGGGGGTTACTGTATGAATATGTAAATTCTACTTTATAATTCAAATTTGGATGAAACCATCCTTCTATAAATAAAAGGTTTAGCATGAAGCACAAAAGGTTTCCATTGTGCAGCAGCAGCAGCCGTTCGGCTGTAAGACAACTCAAACATGTCACCTTCATGACTGTGGCTGTTTTATCAGACTCTCTGATGAGATCATTGATTTTTTTAATTCTGTGGTGATTAAGAGTTCACATTCTGTCTGTAATGCGTGTTACATGTAAAAACGCACACAGAAAGGGGAGGGGGGGGGGATAAGATTGTTTATCAGGCTCTATTATCCCGTTGATATGTTGTCTTCACCAGGAATGTCAGTATGCAGTGAAACTTATTTAAGCACATGATTCCCCTCAAATCGCTCCTTGGTAGATGCCCTGTTTAAGACGTATGTTTGTGTCTTTTCTGCAAACCGGTGGCTGCCGCTGACATTATACTTCCATGTGCGGTTTCTGCACAGCTGCTTTTATGCAGCTATATCCTGCATGCCAACGGTTACACCTCAACATATTTCATGTATGACATCTTTACTGCCAGGTTTCAAGACAAAGTTCAACACCTAGACCCCGCTTAGTGAAGGCTGCTGAGTTTGAGGAGTTGCTCCAAATGAAATGTTCTTAAGGGCGTGTGTGTTTTAATGCAAATGCTCCAATTCAGTTACTCTGGACATTTTCCAGAGATTTTCCAGCCAGCCCACCAGTAAAATATCCAGGAAATTCATAGCGAGAAAGTGCGCAATGTAACGTTTCTACACACATGACAGACGTGAAATTGGTAGTAAACTTCACTCTTGTTGATTTTAAGTAAGCGTTCAATTGCTTGTAGTAAACAAAAATAACCAACAAACATTATGGCCGAGTCACTAGCCTCTTCTCGAGTTTGCAAGTGCGTCACAGATTTCCTACAATCACTCTCTACTCTGCGAGAATCAGATACAGCTAAAGAATCTATAACTCCGGCCTTACAATCATTATCATTCTTATACAATAAGTGTTTTGGTCCCCTCTGTAGTCAAGTGTTCCTGGTGGCATCATACTAACTTTCTTTCTGTCAACAGAATTGGTTTAAACATGAGCTGTCACAGAGGAAGTGCAGAGTTTGCCACCAACATATTGTTTGGGGTAGATTCACATAATGAAAAACAACCCAACAAAATGAACAGATAACACACTTTGCTAGCTCATATTTCAACTTACGCAATGGCTTGCTCAAATAAGCAGCAGGCTTTGGTTGTATGTGTATATGTATGTGTGTGTGTTCGCCATGTTTGGTCTTGGGTTAGCTGCTAACCACACCTGACAACAAATGACTTCAAGGTTTTCCCTTTAATTATAAGGCTTTATAAGACTGGGCATTTTTGAGCACCGCCTTAACTGAATGAAGGGGGGGGGACTATACTGAGAGATCTAAGCCTCTCTGGAGGGAGCACAAGTATACGTCCAATTATAAGACAGTATTTTTTACTGAAACTTAGGGTTTAAAAATGCAGATTGTGTTAAATTTCACTGTAGTTTTTTTACAGAGTGTTGCATTATGGGTCAGTTGTAGCATTTAAGTGGCTAGGCCAATGAGTTCATCTATAGTGAACTAAACCGCCTGTTAAGAGCGTCTCGTTAGTTCGATTTAACCTGAAAGCTGGTGGAAAAGGTTTAAGATTAAATTCCCTCTTAGCATCTCCCAATATCTTAACTGCAGAAATTGAAGTGGCAAAACAAAAACTGCCAAGAATTACATCTGTCACGGATGAAGAGCTGAGGAGGACTGAAGTCTGAAAAGCGTTAGCCCTCCGAGAAAATGATAATGCGAAGGAATCGACTCGCTACAGCGGCTCAGTCAGCTGACTAGACGGAGGCCAAGTGCTGGGAGAGTAAGCGGTCTACAGTTTATTTTACTATCCCTCACAAAAGGCATGAAAGATAACTTCAGGACATGGCACAAATCATATTACAAATTTTGTTTTTATACATATTGTAACTATAATGGTCAAACATTTAGTAAACATAAATGCTGTAGGTTTAGGCTGGAAGATATAGATTAAAGAAGAGAATATCCATCGATATCAATAATTATCCCGAAACAAGTCACGTTATTTTTTATTTAGTGTAAAGGCTGATCTTTGCTCATGTGACACCGGCTGTGAGTGAAGTTTTTGATTTAAACTCTTCTCTATGAGGAGAATGACAAACATTTCACAACTCTGCAGTAAATCTAATTATATGCAATACCTCCTTATTTTTCTTACACAATGAATAAGCAATTCATCAATGTAAATCGAACCGTTGCAATATTGAGATAATTATTTATATGTATTTCTTGTTGTTGGTATCGTGCAGTCCAGGCACAGATGGTCAGTTGATGACACCTCGAATAAAATAAGTTTAGAAGATGGTGTTGTAAGAGTTGTTCTGTAACTAAAGTTAAATATTTCAGCTTGATTGTAACTAAATGGATACAAAGCAAACCGATTCTGGCAATTCCACACAAAACAGCCAACTTTTCTTTACCCGACAATGGATTCTTGATTATATTGAACTGGTAGATTTTCTCTTTCTCATGAATCCCTAAAGTTTGGCTATAAAAAAAAAACCAAAAAAACATATAAAGTCTCTCAAACATTTAGTATTTCTTTACTTCCTTGTTACACGGGCCATTGCATATACAGCAATACTGCTATGGCTACAATAAACTCATATTGGTCTGGTCAGTTTACTGGTGTGACACTTCCAAACAAAATATATTTAACTTAACTTTGAAGATATTATACAATGAGACCATCTTGATGCTTGTGGATTACCAGATATGTTAGTCTGTGACGGATATTGATGAATTGCACAACAAACAAACAAGCTAATCGCCCCCACTCGTTTCCGTCTGGTAAGACACAACTTTCCACCCTGAAGAAATGACCAGGCCTTTTCTCCTCCTGTCTATCTACTCAGACACTCCCTGTCAATCTGCAGCACTTCAGAGAAATCCACAGTCAGGAGAGTTTCCACGACGAGAACAGAGAGGCTTTTGTGGCCCTCTCACATCTGGGGGGTTATCCCTCATATATCCCACAAGCCCTTGGGGCTGAGAGGCCCCAATGTGCCGGAGGGAAAAGCCAAATGAAGAAATAAAAACCAGCATGAGTCCAATCTGAGGATCGAGCTCCACTGAGTAAAAAAAAAAATGGTGAAGCTGGGGGGGGAAATAAAATTCATCCGGCCCTCAACCATCAACAATACAAATCAACCTGAATGCACATGTGGCTGTGTCCACTTCTGGAGTAGAAACTAAACATGCACACAGGAAATAATTGTTGCTTCGTTAAAGCACAATTCATTAATGCACTCTGATATTAAATACAATTTTAAAATGATCCTGTTTAATGTGGAAGCTGAATAAAAACAGTGAAACCGCCTCCTCGTGGCTCTGGGCTGGACGTCACCACGGTGCTGCACATGCTGCAGCCAACATGTTGTGGACGCACAGGGACTGAACGTGCAGGTGGGAACTGAGCGGTTCTGTTTGGACTCATCCAGAGATGAGAAGTTAAACTGTGTGTAGCTAAAAATCACAATATGGGAGGTTTAACACGCAGGTGACGGGAACTTTAAGAAGGGAAATAAGGAACGAGCCCTGTTCGTTCCTCCATCACCGCAGTCAAGCTTCACGCAAACATTTTTTTTTAATCTAGAAAACACTTCGCACACCGGCACGTTTAAATGGCGCAAATTACGAGAAAATGTTGAGCCGGTGTGAACGAGACCACGCAACGCCAATTTTCGTGCTTTAACTAGTGCCCCCTGCCGGCCGCCTGTGCGCGCAAACTCCACTGCGTACAAACCGAACATCTTCTGACGCAGCATGCTGTCAGAGGTCTGATTAACGGGTTAAAAAAACAAAACAAGCAACAATGCGATGCTACACAATACCTCAAAGTTAAACACGCAAGTTTAGCCGATGAAGCTAAAGAAGCTGCGGGATGCCGCCGCCACGCAACGGCTGCGTGTTGTGTTTTTTTTTTTTTACCTTCAGTCGCGATGCTCGTCTCCTCTCTGCTGAAACTTGCTCTTTAAATTCGGGGAGCCCCTCTTCTTCTTCTTCTTCTCCTCCTTCTCCTTCTCCTTCTCGGTTAAAAGAAAAGCCCTCCCGCTCCGATATCAAGCCATCCAGGGGGGGAGGTGTTTGTGCTCTGTCTCCCGTGCGAGGAGCTCCGTGTCCGGCTCCAGTTGCGTGGTGTACTGCGGGGTGAGGACAAAGACTGTTCCCAAATCCCCCCCTTTTTCTCTTTTCTCCTCCTCCCAGTTTACAGGCTCCCCACCCCCTTGTCTCCAGTGGAGGGAAGCGCCAGCATTCCTGACGCAATCCCCCCCCCCCCACCCCTTCTCTGTTAACTTTGCCCTGGACCCGGAGACTGAGAACAAGTCCGTCTGTGACACAATAATAGTAATAATACACGCGTCCAGTCTGTGCTGCAGAGAAGATGTAGGCCTTTGTATTGATATGTTACATGGTTTTAATATATATAAGGAAAACACACCGAGCGGTTGAATCACACGTCCACTTTCAGGCAAAGAAAGAATCCACATTTAAATGTGTATCACTGGTTCTATGTTGAAGGAGGATCTCTCGTCAGAAACCGGAGTGAATGTATGTTGAAGGGATAGTTCACCAAAAAAATGAAAATTCACTCATTGTCTACTCCGCACTATGCAGATGGAGGTGGTGGGTGAAAGTGTTTGAGTCCACAAAACACCTTTGGAGTCTCAGGGGTAAACAGTGCAGCAGCCAAATACAGTACAATTAAAGTGACGTCTTCAAACGTAATAAAACAACAGAAAAAAGCATAAAATGCCTCCAAACTGCTCCCAACATTCAAATCGACTTAAGGAAGGCATCATTTACACCATGTTTTTAGCCTTAATGTCCTCGGATATCCTCCCATGGAGTCGTGTTCACATTCGCACGCACACACTGAACACAAGCTCTCGCCCAAGGGTCTGGTAGCGGACATTTAGGCTTAAAACTTGGCGTAAATGATGCCTTTTTGAGTCAAATTTGAATGTCGGGGCTTGCGGACACTTGGATGACATCACAGGAGCAGAATGGAGGCGTTTAACGTTTCTTTGTTTGGTTGTTTTTTTTTATGTTTGAAGACGTGGTCACCAGTTACTGTAATTGTTTTGGATTCTGCTGCAACACTGTTTACCCCTGAAGCTCCAAAAGTGTTTTGTGGACTCGAACACTTCCCCCACCTCCTCCATCGGCATAGTGGTGAGTGGATAATGAGTTAATTTTCATTTTTCTGTGAACAGTTGGATGGGATAAGATGAATCTAATGGCTCTCAGTACAGCTCCCACCTCTGCCAATGCCCGGCAGTCACCCTAAGAAACCTCATTTAAATCCACTAGACCTGGATTTTCATTTGGATCTGCACCAAATTGCACACACTCATAAATATCAGGCCCCTAAAAATGACAGATTTTTTTCCATCAAGATCCATAGATTACTCCCAAGAGGAATCAGTGAATATCTAAACAAACCCAACCCAATCTCATAGTTAAAGAAAGGGATAAAAAAAAAAAAAAGAGTTCCCAGATTCACATCAAACTGTATTTCTTCACTGCATATTCACCAATACTGTTATAGCTACAATTAGCTGCTATTGGCCAGTTTACCAGCCTGACACATTGGACGTCCAAACAAAATATTTCAAACTTATTCAATGATTACATCTTGATGCTTCTTGCATTGCCAACTTAGATGTTAAGTTTTTGTCTAATATTGATGAATTGCATAGAAAAGAAACATGCCTGATCCGTGAATAATTCCCTGACAAATTGGTGAATATGCAAAAAAAGAATGAATTCTTTGTTGCCCCATGTCCCGCCCCTTCCACAACTTTCATGAAAATCTGTTCCGCAGTTTTTTCATTATTCAGCCAACAAACCAACAAACCAACCAACCAACAAATAAACCCTTGTTTTCTGTAAGTATGGCATCCATTGGAGGGGCATTTCACAATGTCGGAGCCATGCACAGCCACCATTTGTTATTTTATTTTGTATCTATACAGTGAGAAGTGTTGCTCCAGTCGGGTCAAAGCTGTTGGGGATGTGTGGAGCAGCACACAACCCTGCTGATAGCGGCGTGTTCCCTCATCCTGCTCGTGCACATGTTCGGAAGTTGTAGACATCGTGAGGCCCCTTCCTCCGTGTCGCACTTTCTTTGCCAAGAGCCGCACGTGCATTTCCTCAGCCCCCCCCCGCCACCCCCGCTCAGCATCTCTTTGAAGCTCTCTCCTACACTTCATATTGTTCATTATAGAAGACAAAAGGGGAGTGTGCACTATTTATGTCCCACATTAGGGCTAAAAGGGGTCTGGAGCAGCTAGTGGCATGAATCACAGAGTGAGGGGTCTAAAGTCAGCACAAGGTTCACTCATTCCTCTGAGGAAATAAAGTGGTATTATTATCTGTGGCATACACCTCACACTCAGTCAAAGGTGACACAAAGCATTTGCATTTTCAACAGGCTTGTGCTGCACTTTTCACCAGAAGTGACTAAAATGAGATTCTCCAGTCAGAATTAGTCTCCTGCGGTATCCACTCAGATTGAATGATCCCATTGTTCTTCCCAGATCTCCAGACATGACAGTCTCCACTGCTTACCTCTCCAAAACTAAAACAGGCCGACAAACCAGATCATCTTCACTTCTTCCACACGTAGCTTGTTGTGAACGGGGTGCAAGGCTCAGGGGACTACCGTGCTTTGCCTCATCTTTTTTCAGTGGTTGGCAAAGGTGCATTCAAAGCGGCGGTTATTGCTTAATATCTGCCACAAACAGCAGGTCAGTGAAGGAATGCAATGCCCTTCCCCCTTCTCAGGGAGCAGCGGAGCTCTATTGTGAACCACAAGCGTGCTTGTATTCATTGGGGGCAACGCGGGGAGCCCCCTGGTAAACCAGAGCCCGAATGAAGGAGCAAAAATAATCTGGAGACTGAACAGCCCCGGCCTCGTGGCTCCTTCAGAGTGAAGTCACTTCTCTTGATGCTAACACAGAATACATCAGTGTGTTTGCATGTGGACTCACTCCTCAGGTATTCCTGACTTTTGGTCTGGATTGTGAGTAACTGTAGTTGGTGTTTGTTCTGAATACACTCACTTATGAGCAACCACTGGGATAAACATCACAGGTTATCTTGTCTAGTTTGCAAAGGACTTCATTATTCTAACCGTGAACGAACCACGGCTGTTCTTCCTTGGCTTCATATTAAAAGAGGATCACAGTGCAGACAGTGCTATGGTGTCGTTTTCAGGACAGGATATTCTGCGGGGCCACATTTCAAACCGGAGAGGTACTGGATCTCCTGACAGATATACAATATATTGACCCAGTCGGTACCCAGATGGATGGGTTGAGATGAATTTAATGGCACTCAGAACAGCGCCTATCTGCCAACACCCAGCAGTCTCCTTTACAAACCTCATTTAAATCCACCAGACCGGGACTTGTATATGGATCTGCACCAAATTGCACACACTCATAGATATCAGTCCTTTACATGTCTCATGTGTCATCAAGATTCATAAATGATCCCTGGGCAATTTGTGAATATATAAAAAAAGAATAACATTCATAACATCTGCCCATTTTTCTGGATCCACACCAATATTTGATGGGTTCTTTCTTGGCCCATGTCCAATCCTTCCACCAACTTTTCATGGACATCCTTTAAATAGTTTTGCTTAATCCTGCTGACAAAAACAACAAACCAACGGACGGAGGAGAAACATCCTTGGATCATTTGTTTGTCTTTGTTTGACCCAAATTAAACCATTTCAAACTAGAATGGCACTCGGGAGAGCATGTACACATTTACACACACAGCATTTACCAGTCCCCTGAATGTGGCTGACACTTTTCCTTCGAGATCCATGAATTATTCCCCAGGAAAACTGTAAAAATTAAGAAATTAAGAAAGAGAAAATTTAACGGGTTCTTCTATGTATTTGTTTTGGCAATGACATAAGTTCTTTGGCTGATACATTTATTACTCTGTTAAGTAATCTTGCTTACAAACACACAAACACAAGGGTGAAAACATAACCTCCTTAGCGCAGGGGAAAAAATGCCCTGCAAAGCAGACAGATTTGGTGTTATAGTGTTTAAAGCAAGAACTGGTCTTTGTGTAAATGCTGACGGATGACACACAATCTGGCTCAAAGCTGCTTGCTCAAGTTGCCGCTGATTACCCAACAGAGGAGATTTAAACCGTTCTTCTATTGTAATGTTGTTAATCTGGGCGTCAGAGTGTATAAAAACTCGTAGGCAGCATTTCATGATTCATCCACGAGTGTGGACATGGCCTGAAACTGTTTGTTAGTGTTTTCATGCTGACCGTCTCTATAGTGCCGTGGTGTCTGTTGTGACACAAAAAAAACGGCCTTCTGACTGACTAACAGATTTTCCCTGCAGCTCCTCAGATATGACGTTGCAACATTTCCAAAGAGGTGAAAGGGCTTTTGCTCAAGAGCTGCCCTCCTGTTTGCTTCAGAACCTGACCCACCATGAATCATCCCCTTGTGATGTTTGCTTTCCTGCCACAGACACACACGTACACACACACTCATGTGCACACACACACATATACACTTTTGTCTAAAGAGTAAGCCTGCAACTTGTTTTGTGCCTGAATGCTTATGCAAGTTCTACAGGGAGAGCGATCCTTAATGTTCCCCTTCTGGCAGTTGTGGCAGTTTCTTTGTCAGCAGAAGGAGCTGAAATGCTTGAGAGCGTTATGAAGATGGAAAAAAATCTGGCTCCAGCTCCAGATCTCTTTCTCTGACAGTGACTGTTTCCTAAAGTAGGACAGGATGAGTGTATTCATAACCACTTTTCTCTCTGTTTTAATATGAGAGCATATGAACCACACAGGCACATGAACGATGAGCTACAATCACATTAGGGTGTTTGAGTTGGCGGAAATTCTTGCTGCACGCTGTTGCTGGTTTTAATCTTTGAACTTGCATTCTTCAGGCCGTCTCCCTGCCAACGCACAGGAAAAAGCACGAGGGTCCAAGGCATTTTATTAAATGGCATTAGCACAAGGTTGACCTGGCAACCGTCCAACATGACTTTAATAAAATGACCGGCTGTGTTTTCACTGTGGGACAGAGAAGGAATTTGTTTGTCTGTCCGTTGTGTCATCATGTGCACTCCTCATGCCTATTTGCTATCCTTTACTCTTCCTTTCTACAGCCGTCTACACCCATTTGATTGTGAACCTTAACTACTAAAAGAAGACAGAGTTAACGTCAAGGTAGCACATCCACCTCCACCTGTGCGTTTTGGGCAGATATTCACAGGACAGAGAGCGATTAAGTTCAGCAGTAAACCTAGCCCGCACTGTAAGACTTTAATTCACAGTACAGCAAAGGTCTAGTGTGCTCGCCAGCAAGACTAATGCTTTCCATGTGTGTGTTGTTTAGGAGTCTGTGAATCCCAAATGGAGCCTAATAAGGTTCTGCCTCACAACAGGGTTACTCACTTCAACGTAACCCCGAAATACAACGGCTACAGACGGGCTGCCGATGCCAGAGATGAATTTTGGACCGCAGGATCTCGGGAGGGCCTATATCACAGCAGAGTAAAACCTATACAGTCTCATATATAGCAAAGCCATATATCTCATATGGTGTTGTATGTGAGCAAAACTCATATATAACGCCATCAAAAGAGGTGGTATTGCCATACCCAAGAAACTCTGTAATTACAGTACTGTGGCCACAAATTGCTGTTTGGAATGACATTTTTTTTTTTTTTGATCTCGATGTGTTTTCCAGATGCAATCAGTCCTCAGTGTATATTTAGTTATGGCTCATAGAGTAAAGCTGATGTGATATTTTTAAAGTTAAAATGTTTCTACATATTGAGATAGGGGTTTTGTGGCTGCAGGGAAACTTTGCTGACTCTGAATTGTAGTTTACTGCCTCTTCCTTGCCAGTTAACAGCTTTTCCCTCCTTGTTGCTGCCGATCAACCCACCTCTGGGACAGTCCGCAGGGGGGTGGGGGGGGGGGGGGTGGGGGGGGGGGGGGGTGGGGGGTTAGAGTGACTAGGCACCGGGTAAAAGGGGGTGGGCGGCCCTAATTTGCAAGGTCACCTTGTTTTTTGAGGGGGAGGGGGTGCTCTCAACAGTGAGGCTTCTTGTGAGTTTTTTTATGTGTCTATATGGTGTCCAGAGTCTTTCCGGTGCTGTAATAAAAAATAAAAAAAGATCCCGTCTGTGGCACCGTCCTTGAATCATATGGTAGTGGACTAACAGCCACTTTTATTGTCTATGGGTGCAGATCGTTTTACACAGAAACCCGGCACTCGTTCATGCAGTGAACACCAGCACCCCCTCGGTAGCATGGTTGGGTTACAGATGGAACAGCCTGCACGTGGGATACACAAAAGGAGCCTGCTTATAGGGAGGAGGGGTACAGGGTTACCATGGAAACAGACAGCCCTACCCCCGTAGCAGATGGTGGTGGTGGTGGTGAGGGTATCGGGGGCTGGGAGTTGCAGTGGCGGGACCCAGAGATGATTATCTGTCTCAGGTTTATGTCCCGAAACAGCTTCTGTGTGTCTTGTTAACAAAACAGGTGGCTTCAGTCTGTGTTTAACTGCATGTTAATGCAGGAGGCAAGCTATGACTATGGGTTACATGAGGAGATATAAATAAATATGAATGTATTCAATAATTTGTAGTCAGATCAGATTTGTATCACTTTGAGATTTGCAGTCATACATTATGTTTGATTTAGTTAGAAATTGTTGGCTCTGAAATTTACCTGTAACAAAATGGTCTATAATGAAAAAAAAATCCAATGGTTGCTGCAGTCATTCCTCCTGCCCCTTCTGGTCCTTGTGTTGTGTGACCATACTTTTAGAGATATGTCTGGATCCACTGATCTTGTTCCGAGCAAAAAACATTCTTTAGTAAGTTAAGTTAAGCTTAGACGTTTCAGATGTTTAAGCTAGTACATAATATACAAATTCCCTCTTTGTGTTCTCCAGGTGGCACAGTAGGGATGTCATTGCAGGCAGTCTAGAAAAAAGCAACATGTCTGAACGTACAGAAATGGCTTAATTGAACCTCAAAGGGATGTCATTGGACACGTCACTGTGTTGTTAGTTCATAGACTGTATAAAAAGATGGATGACGTGTCTCCACTTCACCCCACCACCCAGAAATAAAGCCAAAATATTCCAGACATGAACTCTGCCATAATGTTGCTAAAGACCTCATATGGAGCCAGAATCAGTGCTGTAGCGATTTGCAAATGGAGCTGTGGTATCAAGGCCACGCGGATACACGCACTCGACCAATCGCAAGTCATGATGATATCAAATACATACTTAGAATCAGAATTATTGCAAAAAATAAGCACTTGAACCAACATCAGTGTGATAAGAACCACGACAGAATGAGACATTGTGACATCGTCTACAGTTTGCTTCGACCAACAGTTGGCCTTCCTCGCCTTTTCTCAATTTCTTTTCAAAAATCTGCCTTTTCCTGCCTTTTCCTTTTCAAGCTATCAAACCAGACATGACTCATTAATGCAAACTTTGAATGTGTTAGCCAGCGAGCCACTCTCCTCAAATAATCTGAGCTCAGCGCTATACTGCAGCACATATAGTCCAATATCTCTCTTAGTGAGTGGGTGGGTGCTGTGTAAACATGGAATTGACCCAGCCCTATCCTCCTCTGTGCAAATTCTTAGGGAGCGACTGAATGGGTGTTCAGCTCTGTGTAGTCTACACAGTTAGATTGTTACAGTATTACGTCAATTCGAATTACAACAGAGTTTAGCACAAGTGAAAGAGCAGCGGTCGTTGATACCAGGAGCAAACATACTTGAGGCAGATCTGAGCAAAGGGGCCCTTTGAAAATACACACTTCAGGGCACAGGAAGTGTGATTATATAGGATGGCCTCTGTGCTCCGATGCCCCCCCCCCTCTCTCTGCTGCCTACAACTCATCTCTCAGCAGCACACTCTTCCCTACACTTGCAGAGTAAGCACCCATAAAACTTCTTTTAATATGTTTTTCACTTTAAAACATATTACATTTTGGTGCGTGGACAACAACCTTGCACTAAATCTAAAGACTTTTTAAAGTGAAAAATGTCAGCTTCTTTGTGTGCACCTCCAAAAGAGGCAGTGCTGGACAGTTCATGAAAAAATGTGTCTATCATGCTCACACGAAAGTTATCAAATGAAGTAATTGAGAGGTAAACTTTATTTTTCTTAACTTCAGTGATAACTAAGTGTGTGGAAGTATCAACTCCCACACACTCAGTTATCTCTGTGATTACGTGGACACTCTCCCTTTCGAGGCTCCTTGTGTAACACAACTCTCCAGCTGCCCACATCTGGTTTGGAGGTTTTGTAACTCCCTGCTCGCTGTAGCTCGCTTCCCTTTCGCAGTCACTGTCCTTATCTTATGTCTTGTTGTCTATGTTGTATCTTTAATACAGAACACGTCTTCAAAAAACTACAACTTATTAGCATTCGTTGACGGTCTAACAATCACACATAAGCTAAAGTATAAAATTAAGTCAGACTGTTAAACCTGTGTCTCTTTGTCATAAACACACTGCTCTGGTGATGTCAGCATGACTGCTCCAAAGAGTCATAAATGCATAAAAGACTTGGCAGCCATAACTGGCTAGAGTGAAGCTGGACAGGGAGGAATTATGGGGTGAGTAAAAGTGCTAAGATCACCATTGATTCAGCATGTACAGCAACCTCTCCTCTGGATGATGGGAAAATGAGATAATCTATCAAAGCGGCAGCGAGAGACCGCAGTGGAAAAAGATGATTTGTGCATCGGGAGTCCTGAGAATACAAAGTAAAAGCCTAACTTCAGTATCAACTCCACAGTGGAAATCTTTTGAATTGAAAAACTTCAGTTCCGTTGTGAATCTTTTTCATCCATTCATCATCTGGCACATTGGTCTTTTAAAGCATTGAGAGACATGGGTGAGGAGTGGTACGTCCTTTACACTTGTGTGGGCAGTGTGGACACGGCTCTTGTCCTGAACATGTGTTTATTCCATCTGGCCCTGCCCTCTCGTGTCTGAGTGGTGATGTCATGAAATGAGAGGGTTTCTTGGGTCTCACAGCTTCTCTTTGCACCACGGTTTATGCACTGGGTCAAAGTTAGACTTTCGAAAGACTAGATGTTTATGTGTGGGCTTGACGGGGACACATTATACACTGTTTCCTCGTGGACAAAACGACCATCCTGTCAGAAAGTCACGACTGCAATTATGAGACATAGATTTACCACATTTTAAAAGAAAGATGACTTATTTAAAGGCCGAAATTTTCCATCCGTATGGAAAGAGTGTTGACAACCGTCAGAGGATATGACTAGTGACTGACTCTACAACACATGTGGTCATTTGAATTCAAGGGCTGACCAGCTACCACAAACTGAACAAAGGAATACTAAAGGGTCTGTTACTTTTCACAGTCATGTCTCACACTTCTGGAAGGGGCAGCTCTTCACAATCCCCTCTCTGTAACTTTATACATGGAAATAAAGGGAGCAGGGTGTAAAGAGGCAGACCCAAGGAAATGCAAACGTCTCTCGTTCTCAGTCACATGGCCGTCGAGACTTAACACCACCCCCATTCCAAACACAAACCCGAAACATGTAACTTCTATATTAAAGATATATTAGGGATAGTAGACGTTGTTGATAGTAATTATTAGAATAACTTTCATTAATGTGGCACCTTTCAAAACAGCCAGTACAAAGAGGATCAACAACAAATAAAACAATATTATAGTACCACTTAAAGTAATGGCAAAAGAAAAGGATATAAAGAAACATAAGTAATAGCTAAAAACAATCAAGTAAAAGCCATTTTGTAAAAGTGTGTTTTTAATAAGTCGGTGCTGGCAAGCAGATGTTGAGCTGAGATTATTTGTCACAATAAGAGTTATAAGAGTTGGCGGGTGAGATCCAGTTAAATGCTACTAATCGTCCGCTGGCTGTTGGTGAGCGAGCAATAAACAAAATCACTTAAAATGGAGGACCATACCAGCAAGGACATTGTGACGGGAAGCATTTGTAGCTTTCTTTACAGCTGGTTTATCCTGTGGTGCGTCCATTGTTTAGCGAAGTCAGAAAGGTCTGACTTTGCTCTTTAAAACTTGCCTCATAGACATTTCATTCTCCGACTGGAGGAAACTGCCCATAAACAGTCGGAAAGGGTTAGAGGGTTGACAGGCTCTGCAACTTTCTATGGCTAAATAAAGTCTCCCCTCTTCCCTATTAGATGAAACGTTTGTGAACTTGTTTCCCTTTGGTTGTTCCAAGTGCATCCTGTCCACTGGTGTTCTGAACCTCAGGACATCCCATGGGCACAGGGCAGTGAAGAGAGCATGTCACTCTGGCCTCTCTATTGAGGAAACACCTCTTGCATCTTGACCTTTGCTTCAGAACATTAACTGACCTACGTTTGGTCCATTGTCACCCGAGTCACATGACGAGGGACTACATAACAAGTTGACATGACAGGAAACTGTACAAATCAGTCTTGCTTGTTTTTACAGCACTGTGGTGGGGAAGGGGTCACAAGTGGTCACAGGAGACATTTTCAGGATGCAGTTTAATGCCAGGTGTGAACACACGTACTAAGCACTGGCCACTTGTGATCGGATATATCGAGACGGATGTTAACACCACATGTGTACGAGGCCAAAGGAGACACATTCAGGACGTTTTGTAATATAAGGTGTGAACTTCAGAATCTAGAGCTGTCCACTTGTGAGTGAATCTCTCAGGACGGATGATACTTGGTCTGAACAGGGGCCTGTACCTTTAAATTGGAAATAGTTCTTGGCTGCTCTAATGTTAAAATATTGTATATAAGACCTTTTAAATGAAATGAGACAGGATTTTTAAAGTGGAGCAAAGTTTCATTGTCAGGGAGCAAAAACACGTATCAGCCATTGCCACAACAAATAAGCCTACACACTAAACATAGTGCACAGAAACCAACAGTGAGTCAGGTACAGATTTAAATCTTGTTATTTGTATGTGAATAATCTTTTCATAACCAGTAGATAGATAATAAAATGAAATATTGAGAAATCCCTTACCTCTGCAGGATTACGCAAAAACTGCCAAACGGATTATTACAAAACTTAGTGGACTCGTTTAAATTTTGTCGTGGATCTGGATCAGATCCAGGAGTTTTTTTTCACTTGTTGTCGGGTCTTGGTGGAGGAAGGCAAGTGAGTTTGAGTACCAGAGAATTGGAGATTAACGAATGACAAATTAAACCAATAAACACCAACATAACTTTACTGCACTTGTCTGTTTTTATTCAATTATTATGGTATGTGGACTGTAACCTAACATAGTGCCAAACACAAACCAACCTGGGATCGTATGTGTCTTCTAGCTGCAACTTAAGGTCATGTTATCGTTTAAACAAACAATTAACACACACTGTAGATAAAAAAATTATCTTTTGATTCTTAACAGCAAAATAATACTTCAACTATACATGTTTTTTCTTGCTTGATTGAAAAAGTATTAAAACAGGAAGAACTTTATTTAATGTTCTGTCTTATTTCCTTAATTGGCTTTGACCCAGTAGAATTATCTTGTCTTGACCCCAAAGTTCGGAAACACCGTTGTCTGTACTGTTGAGGTTTGATGGAGTTCTTGCAGGACAATTGGATTCCTGTTATAGATTCACAAAGCCTCTCTCATCTCTCCTATCGAACATTGCGAAAAGACCGATCTTCAGTGACGATGACTAATGGAATGTCTCCGTTGGAATGGAGTGTACCAGTTGACAACCTATTATCTGTATCTGATGATGTGTGTCTCTCTGATATGTACGAGTGGAGCTTTATGATTCTGATCTGTTCTCTTCTCTTCTGTCACATCACTTCGGGTTAGTTCCACTCTGGTGGTTTGGCCCAAGTACCAAAACATGAAAGACGAGCCTGCTGCCGCTGAGCCAGTTCCATGGGAGTTCACACAGTCAGGGCGTCAAACCCAGTCACAGAGTTAGTCATCTGGTGGCACTAACAAACTAACACATTTTTCACTTGTGTTGTATAAAAAAGCAGGAATTGTTGTTTATAGATTTAAAGTAACAGCTGTGTCTTTTCCATAAGAATTTAAGCACAAAACAGTTGCAGGGTTTAAGTTTGTGGGACCTTTGGTCCAATCAGCCATGAGACAATCCACAATGACTTTCCACTGTGTGAGAAAAGGGTCTCCTCACCGGCTTTTGTGTCCTTAACCATTAGTTAATCAGTTTGTCAATCTAAAGAAATCCACCTGTGCTTAAAAGCTAAAAGTTGTATACTTTAAAATGTAAACAATGTAGTACATTGACAATAAACTGAAGTCACATGTGAAATCAACAGCCTCCTGTTTAACAGGTAGTCATTCACACTCACTTGCACATCGGGTGCAAATGCTGTTGTTGAGTCATGAACTGCTGATGTGGAGGACAGGACATGTCCTCACTGCATGCATTCACTCAGTGCTCACAGAAACTGGTGGTGAATACATACTATATTTGATGTGTTGAATCTCCTGCCTGTCTTGCTGCTTTCACTGTACATACAGGCACTGTGTAAATAGTCACTGTAAATCCAGCTCATTTATAATGCTCGGTGCACAGCGTTGTGCACATTCTTGTTCTAAAAGGTCAATGTTTGGTTTTTATGAAGTAGGGCGGGGCTGAACCGGTTCCACTGGAGACAGAAAAGCAAAGTTTCCAGGTCACTGAATGAATCTAGGTCTTTGTCAGATGGGCCTTTTCATCGTCCATGTCCTCTGGCACATTGGACTGTTGCCTTATGGGACTTACCCAACTCTATTATGTGAATGAATTATTCTCTTGAAGATGAAAAGAGCTTAGATGACTTTGGTATTCTGTCAATAACACAATCACTGTTCATCATAATGTACTTGACCACAGGCAGACAATATATTCAGCTCATTGAGAATACAAGCTTTTCTGATGTGGTTTGTGCACTCAGCTCATTAACGTCCATACAAAGCCCCAACTAGCACGAGCATCTTATGCTGTGCAATGCCTTCGTGGTCCTTAGGGTGAATTATACATTTTCAAACTCAGCCTTCTCATCCTGAATAGCTCACAGGCCAAAACCTTTTCAAACACTGCCACTCCTGTTTTGATCAGCTCGGCTAGAGTTATGTGTGAGGTACAGCTGTTTTTCAGACACCTGACACTTCAGGTGCACCTCTCAGACAACTGCTGCAGTCAGGAGGAAACCCAGTTCACCCCCGTTCACAGTGGAATACAAGGGAAGCAGTGATTTTAAATGAATGGGTTTAATGCATTTGTGAAACTAGAATGAGCACTTACCTCCGCCAAGGGCCAAATGTCCCTTTAGAGTCAGGCAAGCTGCACCATATTTCACATGAATTCCCTAGATGTGCCTGATTTTTTCATCAAAATCCATTAGTGATTCCTTGGGAAAACTGTAACAATGTTAAAGTACCAGATCCACCCCCTAATGCGGATCTGCACCAACATTTTAAAAGCTCTTTCTTGACTCGTTGTTGTTGCTCTTTTAAAAAAAATCTCCTCTCCATGTTTTACCTCCTGACCACTTGACCACAGGAGAGTAAGGCCTTAAACTTCTCATGTGAAGTTCTCAACATCTTCATAAAGTCAGAAAAATGGAAAACTTAGTAAAGCAGTTCTTTGATTATTGTCCAGTCTCCATTTTCACCGGTGGATTTGGACTTGTATTCATCACCCTTGCTCTGTGGGCACCTTCAGTGAGAATGACAGTCCAAACCTTCGGGACTACAGGGTCATTTTGTCAGAGAGACCCAGATACCTTGAGCCTTTCTCGGCCATTTAAACACACATACTTCTTTCTCTTGCAGGCAAAAAACACACACCACCAGTGTGTGGGTTGGCAAAATATTTCTAAGGCTCCTTTCTGCTCTGTGAGAGAACAGACATGCTATTTTAAACTTGACTCGGATGCTTGAAAATATCCTAAATGGCACAGTGGTGGACGCTGATTATGGCTTGGTTTTGGAACATAATGCTGTGGTTCAGCTTTGTGAATCATTCCCAGTGTCATATAAACCTTGACATCCTAACCAGAGCCTTGGGCTCCTGATGTGAGGACCAGTAGACACGCCCTCCACCGAATGAAAGAGGTTTTTTCCATCTCATGCCACCATAAATAAAAAAAAACTGATTGCCACTCCATACAATTTGTCCTTTTGTCCTGCCAAAACAAACATGAGTGTAGTGTGACTACAGAGCCCACGGGGGAAAGAGTAAACAGATACGGCAGAGTTAAGAAAAGATTTAAAAAAAACTTTGTTCAGCTTTCCAAGTTTATTGTAACTAACCTGCACATATAGGGTTCCCTCACTGTGAATGTCTTTAACCTACCTGTATGTGGTCATTCAAGCTGATTCTCATAGTAATTATTACATATACTATATCTAAGAGACAAACATCAGTAAGACTAGTGCATCTACTACAGCACAGATCGTTCACCCTTTTGTAAGAAAAGTTAGATCACTCTTTTTTATAATATAACACATCTCAATAAAACTAAGAAAAAACAGATTAATACACAGAAAGAGAATTAAAATAAAAGTTCAGGGCCACCGTAATATGAAGCCCATGTTTTATGAATTTAGTTTCATTGCATATAAAAGGACTGTGAGAGGTTTGAAGGGCTTTTATTGTGACAACTTGGGCCATCTCAAACTATACATTTCCATCTGATCATTTGTCCCGAAAAAAGATCCGATCTCATAGGCTGCTACAGCTCCCAGATTTCAAACCAGGGTCACATACGTCATGAATACTGCAACATAAAGTCTGTTGTTGTCAGTGTAACATTATCCTCCTCACATGTCCTGTATGTCGGGCGATCTAATTTAATATACTCTATTCTTTTCAGATCAGCCTTTAGAACTAAACTAACTTTCTCCTTTTTATCTGAAGTCAGAAGCACGTGCACTGTACCTCACTCTGTAAAGTTCCAGGAAACCAGCTCTGTAAACTGAAAGAGGGGAGATTGTTACGGAGCGAAAACCAGACATACAACAGCCAAATAAAATATTTGCACTGCACTCTTTAGGCAGGCCGCGCGTCACTGTGGCCATTTCTTTCTGTTTCTTGTTCAATAAAAAAATTAGAGAAAGAGGGATGTGACTTTTATTCAGAGGACATTAATGAAAGTACTGAGTCTGAGTTTTTATAAGACCCCAGATATAATTCTGGGGTAAAAAAACAGAACACTCGTCCTTGTACGCGTCCTAAAAATAGTCTGAGAAGAATAGTTTATGAACTATAAAAAGCACTTTGAAAGACGACTACCTAACTGCAGGGTCAGATGGAAATACATAAAGGAAGTGAGAGTAACAGGCGGACATTTGGGAGGAAGTTTCTCTCTGATTCATCGTATATTTCTCAACTTTACGGCTGATGACCTGCGTCTCAGTGGTCACACGGCACAGGCTTAAGGGAGTCGCCAGTGTCACAACAATAAAGATCTTCACTGACAAGCGCGGGTGTATTCAGGCTACCGTTTTTTCTCATCCAGCTTAACCCCCCCCAGTGAAATAGACAGGACCCTTCAGCGCTGTGTCCACAACCTAATCTCCAGCCATCAAGCTCACAAAAACTGAAACAAACAGTGGACGGCGGGGAGATTAAAGGGTTGTATGGGTGGTCCCATTTCAAACAGCAGTTCTTGAGGGACAAAAAAAAGACTTCTCTTTGTGTTGGATTCTTATTTGTGATGTGATGTTTTAATTATTGATTTGTTTTGTGAGATTTAAAGGAGGAAGCGTCCAATTAGACCTTGAATGGAAGCTAGAAGAAAAGAGTGTTTAGTTTGAAAAGTACCAGTTTAGCACAGGCTATGACAGCACCTGCCCCCCCCCCCCCCCCCCTCTTGTCAACACAGCAAAACTGTAATTTGGTCACAACATGCTATTTTGAAATTATAGCTTTTGATCACACGTAGTTCTGCTCCCAGTTTCGACTGATGATTACAAGTTATTCAGAAGTCGAAGTGGCTAAAATCTGTGCTCTCACTTGCATCTATCTATCTATCTATCTATCTATGTATCTATCTATATATCCATCTATCCATCTATCCATCTATCCATCTATCTATAAGAGCCCTTGATCTCTACTCTTCTTATCCCAGTCCTGTGCTACAACATGTCTCCATCACCCTCTGACCCTGGAGTTTCTTACTTATAATTAGTGTTTTCCAAGTTTATGACTTACTTTGCTTTCCTCCAGATACAACCAAGACTGAGTAGTTTGCCCGTGTGGCTGTGCTCTTCACATACTGTATTGTGTTGGTTAATTGGAGCACATGGAATGGCTGAGGGACGAGGAATGTCCGTGTGCTGATTAGAGCAGCTTGTGGTGGGACAGATGGGGACAGACAACAGTCTTTAAAAGGACGTGGCCGAGTTATATTGGGAAACGTTTCCTTTTAGATGGGTGCGGAGAGCAGGTAGAAGGCTGGTGTGGGATCAGCAGGATTCACTAGAGAGTGAGCCTTTGTGGTGTGATGTCAGCGGAGCAGTTTAACGTCTGTGGTGGGAGGTGCCGACATTCCTGCTCCCCTGTTTGTGTCAATCCTACACACTATGTAAATGAAGATACAAATCCATGATCAATAATCACAAACTGGGAAAAAATAAATCTCTAAAACACAAATACAAGTTCCAGTCAGACTCCATTCTTGTATTCTCTTTGTTTCTACGTTTTGTTGATGCTTTTAGAATTGATTTATCTTTTTTCTTATTCATTTCAGGAGAAAAAATATTCCAAGAAGTAGGATTCTTTTTACTTTTGGAACGTGAATATAAATCTGAATATAAATATTTTTGGACTTGTTCTTGATGAATTTATGACCTATGAAGACGGGGCTAAATTCTTTGCAGATGCAGCCGGGAGAGCATCAGGGTCTGTTTTTAATAAGTTTAAAATATGTAAAGATCTGAGGTATTTTACTTACTCACAAATTTATGATGCTCCGGTCTCTCCTCTTTTGAATTATGCTTCAGGGATAGGGCGATTTAATGAATGTAAAATAGCAGGCTCCATACAGAACAGAGTTGCACGCTGTTTTTAGTTGTTGATAAGTTTGCTTAGATTTTGGCTGTTCATGTTTACACGAGTTGGATTCCTGGAAAAATGTGAGACAATAAGACTGTGGAGTCGTTGGGGTCAGTAAGAAAGTTTTTCTCTAGACCAAACACTTCATGGTCTAGAGAGCTGAATGACAATATAATGCACATATATAAATAATTCATCAGGCAACCTGAACCCAAGTAGAAGAAAGTTACTTGCTAGAAAAACGGATAAAAGAAACGCAAAGGAGTTAAAAGTTAACCTCATATGTGGAGGTGATCGCCTCAGCGAATCTGTGTCATTGCTCAAGATTCACTCTCATCACTTATCTGACTTGGGTCATTAGACAGTGAACATTTGCGGCTAATTGAACGTGCCGTTGTTTTGGTATCTTAAAAGCTGTTGTCTCTCAATTTACCTCCTCCGCTGACAATCTCACTTTTTAACATTCTAACCACTTGTTAGCAGCAAACTGCCTTTAGCATGGTTAGGCTATGGTTAAAAGATATCGTGTGATATTGTTAAAATCTAAATGTATTCAAATCAAGCACACTTATGTTATTGGAAACTTAAAAAGCAAAAAGTAATCTATCAATCAATCATAACCACAACGTGCGGGTACTCAGAAGACAGACGTGTCCCATAAGTGTCTGTCTCTGGACCCCTGCCTCATGAAAGACAATCTCAAACCCTGCATCTCCAGTTTGTGCAGGTTTTCTGCAGAAAATAGTAAATCTGAACCAGTCCAGACTCAGATAACCGTCATGACATCACCAGAGTATCACATTTCAGGAAGCTCCTTTCAGAGCAGCACTAGACATTATTCAACTGTTTTCACAGGCTGAATATTAAGTGCAATTGACGGACCACCCATTTAAATTTACTTTTGAAATGTCCCACACGCTTCTTTATCAGAACATTTTGAAGGGATTTGTTGTCCAATCAAAGGTCCTCTCTCAACACAGATACCAAGAGGGCTGCTGCCTCCTATTGGACAAATAAAATGGATAAAACGTGGCAGATAGTTTGGACCTTACAAACACGTGTGCAAAACCTATAGAGATTTAGAAATTGCATTGGAGTAGAAAGCAATTAAAAACGAAACTTTTGACTTCTTTTTGAAAATCGTGTGTAAAAAGTCAAACGTCTTTTTTAAAATACAAACAAAAAAGACAGAAAAAAGGACAAGGATTAAATTGTGGCACACTGTCCATAACATTTGTGTTGTCGATGTATTATTATAATAAGAACACTGATCTTATTGTACTATTGTACTAGATCTCATAATAAGGGCAATTCCATTTAAATGATAAGGGTTTCAGCAGGTTCCCTGTTGAGCTACAGTGTATTGTTCAGGTAAAATGGGGCCATAAGAGAAAGCAAGATTTGAGTTTGCAGAGCCATTGATACACAATACTTCAATTTTATGCATTAAAAAGTTGCATTTGAATGAAAAATATCAGGTTGTAAAGGTGTGTGTTTCTGAACATTGTCGTTGTGTCTGTTTTGTGTGCGTGTGTGTCTGTCATAAGCTACGTTTGGGGACAAATTTTACACTAAAACCCAGTTAATTGGGGACAGATTGTCCATGTGGACACAGATGCTGCGTACCTAACTGGGAAAAAGCAGATTTTTGGGTCAATGGTTAAGCTTAGGTTAAGGGCGAGGGTCCGGCATGTCGTGGTTATGGTGGTAACACAAAAGGCAGTAACAGTTCCTGCAGCTTGGTCCTAACATCTCATCCAATCATGTCTAATTATCCCTCTGGAATGTCCTAAGCTCGTGCTAAAATTTCAACATTTAGTGGCTGCCAGTTACTTCCTGGTATTCATTAATGGACCCCCCCCACTCATTATCTCCAGTGCTTGTAGCCTCTGACCCTTTTCTCTGGTCTCACCTCAGCTGCCAGGCTTGTAACCAGAACTAACAGATCTGATCATATCACCCTACACTGGCCCCCAGTCCGTTTTGGAATAGATCTTTAAGATTTCACTGATGACATTTAAGGCTCTCCATGGCCTCTGTCCAAGCTACAGCTCTGACCTGTTGGTACCATATGCCCCAACACGCACCTTCTGATCCTCAGGCAGGTATTTTGTCTGTTCAAGCGGCCCGGCTGAAAACCAAAGGGGTCAGGGCTTTTCCAACCCGGGCCCAGGGGCTCTGGAATGACCTGACTGAGGAGGTCAGGTCAGCGGTGATATCTTTTAAGTCCCCCTCTTAAGACATACTTTCACTGGGTGTGCAATCACTCATCTCACCCTCCCCCCCAAAAAATAGCAATTCCATATCATTAGACATTCTGTGGAGTCATGATCCACCAAACCATTCAAATCACTGTAACTCTGTTAATGGCTGAGCTCCCCCCCCCCCACATCTCTGACCTGCTCACTGAATAGATACCTAACAGGTGCCTTAGATCACCAAGCAAAGGTCTTCTTACTATACCCAGAATATAATTCTAATTCAGCGTATGGTGCCTTCAGTCATTATGGTCCTACTCTCTGGAATTCTCCACCGTTTGAACTAATTTCTGCTGCAACTGTTTCCTCTTTTAAATCCAGACTAAAAGCTCTTAAATCTCTTTATGCTAGCTTTCAATTAACACCTTTTATATCACTATTGTTTTAAATCATTATTACTATACCTGTACTTTTTCTAATGCCTGCTCATTTCATTTGTTTTAATTATGTTTTCATCATTATCTTATAGGTAAAACCCTGTGTTAACTTGCACATGACAGATAAATCTTGAAAACCTAAATAAGTGGTTTCTGGGAGTCTGGGTAAACTGAGGTGGAGGTGAGAAGCATCTTTGCCCTGCAGCCTAGTTAGTGTGTTTGTCCAGACCTGGTTCAGACCTGATCCAGACCTGATCCAGACCTGTTCAGACCTTGATCCAGACCTGATCCAGACCTGTTCAGGCTTGGTCCAGACCCGTTCAGACCTGGTTCAGACCTTGGTCCAGACCTGGTTCAGACCTTGGTCCAGACCTGGTCCAGACCTTGATCCAGACCTGTTTCAGACCCGGTCCAGACCTTGATCCAGACATGTTTCAGACCCGGTCCAGACCTTGATCCAGACCTGTTTCAGACCTGGTCCAGACCTGGTCCAGACCTTGATCCAGACATGTTTCAGACCTGGTCCAGACCCGGTCCAGACCTGTTCAGACCTGGTCCAGACCTGTTCAGACTCGGCTTGTGGCCCTTTGTTTTGTCAAATAAAGACGAGAAAGCCCCAAAAAATAGACTTTAAAAACAAAACAAGGAAACAAACTGCACCTCCCCCTGGTGGGCGTGGCTCCGTCTGCACGTAGGCGGATTTTCCCGTCGCTATGGAAACGGCGTAGCCACAGCTCGTCTGTTGACTCTCTGCGTTATCTGAGCTAACAGTGGCTAACATTAGCTGTGAGTAAATTGAGCTGAAGTCGCACTCTCCTCCTCCATCGAGCACAGACCCCGAGGAAACCTGCTTCAGGACCGTCCAGGTAATCCCGCCGCATCGTGGCGCAGGATATCCCGGGATAAACCTTGCGATTATATCCTCTATTAGCAGAGAGGCTAACGCTAGCGGCGAGAGCTACTGGGAAGCTACCTAGCATGCTGCCTGACGGATGTAGCAATGCTCCCGTTCTTTTCAGAATAAAATGTCTGTTTTGTTGCTCAAGTGCAATTAGGGCCTACGCCTTGAAACACTGTTAAAACTTGAAACTACGTGTACAATTATAGATACACGTATTTTGTCTGCCACACAACCCCCAAGGTATTAATTTATACTGTTAACTATTTGTGACATTAGACACATTTCTGATTTGCTAAAACAAACGGTTTTCTATTCATCCAGTAACACTTTGAAGATTGTTTGTCACAATAAACATTCAAACATTCCCTGCTCTTACTTTGAAAGAGAGTCCCTGTTAACTATTTGTGACTATTAGTTTCATTTGTGATTTGCTAAAATGAACAATTCTCTGTCATTAACTAACACTTCAATTGTTGTTTTCAGCTCAAAAAGTGTTTAGTTTAAACATTCACTGCTTTTACTTAGCTAATTCATGTGTGATGTACAAAGATAAAGAATCTGCTTTCATTCAGTAACACTAAGATGGTTGTTATTGACACAATTAAGTATTTGGTTCAAACGAGCCCAGCCTTTACTTTGAAAGTGAATCCCTGACACCAGAAGTTGTAATGCAAGAAACAGCGCCACCTTACTGACTTGTGGTCTTTAGCCACGTTTCTACATCCAGTGAAGTAAATGTGGATGTTTTAACTTCACCCAGTGTTGGGACTGCTGTCGGGCAGCAGCGGGAACCTGTGGAAACTCATTGTTAACTCGCTCTCCTCTGTTATGGGCCATGGCTTCATGAGCCTGGTTGATCACTGGTGCGGTTTGTGTCCCAGCTCGTGTCCCAGCAGAGTCTTATGAGGTCAGGATGTCCAGTGATCTCGCTGGCGTGTGGGAGGTGGCGCTGAGCGACGGGGTCCACAGGATAGAGTTCGAACATGGCACGACCACCGGGAAGAGGGTCATCTACGTTGATGGACAGGTATGCACCGTGATCTTAAAGGGAGACCAGGCCAGGAGGACCTGACCTCCTCCATCATTCACAGTGTCCCTCCACAAAGTCTGTTAAGAAATATCTTTATTTTACGCCACAAAACATTGCAGCATACTATACAGATCATTTGCATAGAAGAAGATGACTCCCATTAACATCAAGTGAGATAAAATAAAGCTGTGGACACTAGGGGTGTATCGGCATTTCTTAACGTAGGCTATACAAATTTCATTTTAGTCATATAATAATTTTTTTCCCATATATCATGAAATCTGTCTTGTTTATGAATTGCTGATTCTTACACTGTGCCTCACGCGCAGGAGATCCTGAGACGGGACTGGATGTTCAAGCTGGTGGGCAAGGAGACGTTCAGCGTGGGAAAATCAGACACCAAAGCCACCATCAACATCGATGCGGTCAGCGGGTTCGCCTACGAGTACACCCTGGAGATCAACGGCAAGAGCTTGAAGAAGTACATGGAGAACAGGTCAAAGGTCACCAGCACCTGGGTGCTCAACCTGGATGGCACTGACTGCAGGGTGGTCCTGGGTGAGTGTTGTGTCATTAGTCACCTGCTGTCCTCATCACCTTATTATTATGATGTCTGTTGTTTTCATAAAGGCAAGACACATGTTCTATACTGAGCAGTAATGATCTAAATAACTTTATTTATAGGGCACTTTTCAACACAAAATACAAAGTGCTGCACAACAAGCAAACAAAAGGTTTGAATATAGAAGGAAGTACATTAATAATAATGGTGGTAATAATAATAGAGATAAAGATTCTAATTAGCCTAATTAGTAAATTCAGGAATATGCCTTCTAAAAAAAAGTATGTTTTTAGCTGAGATTTAAAAGAAGACACCGTCACAGTCAGCCTTATTTCCTCAGGCAATTCATTCCATCGTCATGGGGACCTGACAGCGACAGCTCTGTCCTATAGTTTTCAGCCTAGATTCAGGAAGTGACAGCAGACGTAAACAGTGATTTAAAAGATCAGAGATATCGCCTTGGGCCATATCTTAAAAATCAATACTAAAGCAAACAGGGAGCCAATGTGAAACGGACACAACAGGTGTGATGGGATCACATCTCTTAGTTGTAGTTAAAAGCAGAGCTGCTGAGTTTTGTACAGACTGCAATCGTTTCACGGTTCTCTGATTCCGACCAGTGCAAAAAGCCATGTGGTGTGAAAGTAAATCCATTTTAAAATGTCATGAATCTCTTGGTTTATTGGTTTATTCACGTAATCAATCACAATAGACATTGGATTCTCATTTAGCATTGTTTGATCTCTGCCCCTTCTTGACTACCTACTAATATGATGACTGAGCCGAGGCTAAGCTCTTTAACCGCTTTAAGCCCCACGCCATCTTCAGCCACCTCTGTCATCTGGGCAGGTTAATCCTGCTTATAATTACACTGCTGACTGTTGTACAGGAGGCAAACCAGCTGAAGCGTGCACAACACGACAGTGTGTAGTTAGTAATGATCTATAAATCTGAGCAGGAAAACAATCTGCCACCATATAGAAAATATGAAGGTGTGGTCGGTCATTTGCTGGCTCACCCATGAAGCTTCCAGGTACAGCTGGTCATAGTTACACACTTGGAAGAGGTAACATGTCAAAATAGAAACTTTATTGTCTAAACTAACTGTGTGCTACAAGGAAAGTATGCAAATATAATTGCTCACACATGTGTAAGTACATTTTTTTCAATACAAAATTTGAATAAATAAATCCGCACACATAACTTTGGGAGAGAATAATTTAATAATATCTACTCAGGCAAATTCTCAACGAGATCATTAAAATCTATTTATGCTCCTTTTGTATGGGCTGATATTAGGGTCAAAAAGGTTTGAGGGGCTTTTTGTGTCTTGCTTGTTGCTCTTGGAACCAGAAGACGATCTGACAAACTCACTCAAGTGTTTAACAGCACCACACACACACACACACACACACACACACACACACACACACAGTGTCCAACAGTTGGATGTTTCATTGATTCAGTGCGTTTCCTTTTCTTTTAGAGAAAGACACTATGGACGTTTGGTGCAATGGACAAAATATTGAAACTGCAGTAAGTACAACACCGGTTAGAATGTACATAGGTTTATTGTTTTTAAAAGGGACACACAAGAAGTCATCAGATGAATCAAAAGTCATCATCTGTAAATTCCTGTCTCCATATGATGGTTGGCCCCATAACTCATAATGTAATCCATACTCCTTGTAACTGATGTAACTGTTCATCCTCTATGGGCTGAAACTCTCGGTGCTTCTGCAGCCATCCATTTCTAAAGCAGCTCAGGAGCCGATGGCATGGAACTGACCAACCTGCTTGTCTTTGTCCCCGTGTCTGACTGCTGCCTGCAGGGCGAGTTTGTGGACGATGGCACGGAGACGCATTTCACACTCGGGGACCACAACTGCTGTGTGAAGGCCGTGAGCAGCGGCAAGAGAAGAGACGGGATCATTCACACGCTGCTCGTGGACGGCACAGAGATAGCGGAGTGCACGGAGTGACAGTGTGTGCGTCTACGTTTTGGGGCGAAGGCCAGGTCCGGTTTGTATGTGTGACAATGGGGGGGGGGCATGAGGATTGTCACTTAAAGCTGTTGGAGTCGGGGACCAGCGGACAGACGTATGTGCTCCTATGTTTTGATGACCGCGATGTGGAGGGTATTTTAGCCATATTGGTAGGATGCTAATAATCTGGTGACAGACAGGGCAGTGTGTGGGCAGATTTAGAAGATGCAGCCATTTCAATCACAAAAAGGGATTTACTGTCTCAGAAAGGTAACCTCACACAGAAAAACGTTTTTGAGAAGTAAACTGGTACTTTATATTCATATCAATACTACCAATTTAGTAATATTATCAATAGTGGAGGCCAGATGTGCCATATTTATCTCACTGAAGTTTTCCTCTGGTCGTTTACAGATGTACTGTTCCAGTTGTCATTTTGTAGGAAACACACACAAACACCAAATAACCTGAGCCGGTGAACCCCAGACTCCACCGGGGGCCTGTACTACGAAGCAGGATTTGCAAGATAACTGAGTTTTCAGTACTACAAAGCTGGTTCACTTCTAAACAGGGTATATCACCATGATAACATATGCGGAACCACTCAAATGCTCCGGAGCTGTCAAGTTCAAGATAAGAGATCAAAACCTGAAAGTACTGGCCACTCAGATCCCTGGAAAGCTAGAATTACTGCCCTGAGGTTGAGGCCACCGAGGCCTCGACCTTTGGCCACCAAATTCGAATCTGTTAATCCGAGTCCAAGTGAACATGTGTGCCAAATTTGAAAGAATCCCCTTGAGGTGTTCCTGAGATATTACATTCACAAGGCAAAATGTGCTGTGTGAGGAGTGAGTTGTGCCAGACGTAATGAAATGTCCTACGGGCAGTCCTGACATATCACATTCACAGCGACCTGACTTTGAACCGTGACCTCCAGGCACCAAAATGTAATTCGTTCATTTTTGAGTCCAAGTGAATGTTTGTACCAAATTTGCAGACATTCCCTTGAGGCTTTCTTGAGATATAGCACAGACGGACGGACAGACAACCCAAAAACATCGTGCCTCCGGCCGCTGGCTGTCGCCGGCATGGAAGCGTAGTCATCGCTCTACAGTGTCCTGACAGGGTCAGTAGACTTCTTAAAAGATGACTGAAAAGGTTTCTCTGTTCCAGACTTTCCATGTGTGTGGTTTTAAAACACAATATGAATGAATCAAACTATTATAGCTTCATTTTAATTTAACATAACATAATTCCTGCCGGTGTCAGATCAGAAAACACAAGGGGAAATAAAAACTAAAGATTTAAAATGATCCAGACATTGCTCATTATTTTTCATGATGATAAATGAACATTTGAGTCGGACTGAGCTCATCTCACATTAACCACTTCTCTGCTCTCCTCTTTGGAAGCAGAGACATTCTGACATCACATCTTCATAATAACCTTAATAAAATCACTCTGCTTAATTTCTCTTTATCTTTGGACACAGTCATTTCAATCTTGAAAGTATATCTACAGTTTCCTTTCTTTTGCAGTCATGAGCACATCATTTACATTTCACTTAGTTGATGCAGCTGTAACCGATTCTACCAACAGATAACCAGTGTTTCCTCTCGTATCACATTAAGTCCTTCATTCATGTCTCTGACAGTGTCACTCATAATTAACGACTCTGCCTCTGTGACAGGAACTCGCTCGTAGCCGGATAAGTAAACTCAGGCTTAACTGAGACCGTTGATAACCAGCGTCATAGCACAGGATATCAGGATGATGTTAGCTTAAATTAAGCTGGATAACAAAAACGCATCCTGGGTATGTTGACCTCACCTCGTACTACAGTCCCCTGTTGTCTTTTGTTGGAAACACATAGACACAAACAATAAACCTCATCCTGCTCTCACTGTGCTTCATGCCCACTTTTCTTGTATTTTTTCATTGATGCACAGTAGGGTTAAGTATCAGTGGACAAGAATATTTCTTGAATGTAGCGTCATTCCAGTGTGCACAGCCCAGGAGTGATATTTTGTTTCATTCTATGTTGAGCTGTTCAATGGTCTCTGTTCGTTTGGTTCAGCCAAGTGATGTTTTGCAGTAGTGTGTAATTTAATGGCTGTATTAGTGTCAAAAGACAATCAGTCCGACGTTGCATTATTGGCAGAATTATAAACATTACATTCTTAGAGATGTGTGGAATTCTGCGGTCAAATCATTTGTCTCTTTGTTAATGTAAAGGCCAAATGTTGTGTTAGACAGAGGTTGAACTCAACCTTTAGGCTTCAAATTAAGGTTTGACCTTTTTACAGTGTATGTTAAATGTTTGTTTTATTATTTAAATTGCACTTAATTTGTTGTTTACTTATATGTTCTGTCTACTTATACGTTTACACCGGGGGATCAGAGAGATTCGGCAGTTAAATCCCGTCTATGTCCTGTACATATGGCAGAATTGACAAAGTTGACTTTGACACGTCACCAGCTCAAAGCTCCAGTAAGAGACAAATGGATCGTTCATTTATTTTTGCGTCAAACCATTTCCAAAGTCAGAGGTGGGCTTTCATGCTCGACACTGATTTCTGGTACTGTGTCATTCAGAATATGAGAGTTAATTTCATGTCTTTTATATGTCCTGTATAAAGGCTTTATGTTAATGTGTGTATTCCACTTTTATTTACAGTTCCGCTACATGTTTGTAAAATGTAAATTGTGTTTAAATTCATATCCGTACAGCTGAGTAGGTGGTTGGCCTTGATGAAATGACCCTTTAATAAAAATGTACATTATTGGTAAACTATACTGGGCAGCGTTTGATTTATGTTCAAACAAGCAGTGTATTCCCTGATCTGTGAAGTGGTGAAAACAAAACATCCAGACTCTTCAAACAAAACAAAAGAGGACGAGTAATTTTTTTTAATTTTATTTAATTTTGAAATCACTGTCAGGCAACACATCATCTCCCCTCAGGGGTCCATCCAAATATTGTGAATTTCCTTTTTGTGATTTTGAAAGTCTGCCATTGTTCTGCAAGCATTTTACAATAAGATTACATTTTGGTTTGTAATAAGACAACAAAGTACATCCTTACACTTCAATATAACAGTGTTTCTATAATCAAAGTGGAATAAGTCCTATGTATATAATCATTAGTAAGATTTTTGCATATATCTTATAAGTGCTGATTTAAGTACGATATTTCTGCCATGAAACAGTGCATCCTTGATTGTTTTAAAGATAATTGTGCTTTATAGTAATATAACTAAATCACACAAAAAGACACAAATTTGAATTGAAAAGAATTAAACACTCAAAACTTATAACTTTCAAGGTACAGTTAAGCTTCACGATTGACAAACCTTCTGTAATTCCTCCATGATGTTGTGGTACTGGTCTGGTTTATATAGTTTCAAAGGCAAATGCAAATTGATTCATTAATTTCTCACAGTGTTAACATGCATTAAGAGGGAACTCCAGGTTTAGATTAACACGTGACTGATTCTTTAATGTGTAATAGTATCACGGCCAACAGTTACACTCTGAGGAAAGAGTGGAGAAATGGCTCCTTAGGCCACCGTACAGGTAATGATGTACTTGGGCAGAGCCTGGTAACCACTGAATATGACAGAGAGGTCAGGTCCTCCACTCACACTGTCGAATATTTGTGGGTGTGTCCCCACAACTGGTAGAATGAGACCTGGTCTGCCAGGGGTGGAGTTTCCTGTCAGCACCTCGGCCTCCACAAGGTACAAGTACGTCTCATTGCGCTCCTTCCACACTTCCATGGCTTTCCTCACTGTGCCAGCAAAGTAGATACCCTCTCCATAAGCTGGGTCTGTAAACGGACAAACACAAAAAACTGGTTATAATCTATGACCACGTCTGTCCTGAGAGATCTGATTACAAGTGGTCAGCACTAAGTACAGGTCTGAATGCACTTAAAAACGTTCTGAGATGTGGCAACAATCTTTTAGTTGCCTGAACGCAAATGCATCCTGGTCCACCAGCTGACGTCCTCTGACCTGCTACAGTTTAAACGCACTGTAACACTTCTCAGTGTCCATATGTCGATACGTTTGGAGCCCCCGCCACAATCTCAACACTGATCACCATGGAATGAACATTATTTTTCTTAAATGGGGAAAACCCTTTCTTTAAAGCTGCACACATTCATTCATTCAGTCAGTCCGCTCCTTCTCTCTCGCTAAGAATCTGGTTACATTATCAAATGCTTCATACCTGCAGGTGGTGCGTACTCTGCATGGAATCCAATATGGCTGACCATCTCGCAGAACTGTGAAGGTATAAGCTGAAACATGTTTCGATGAGTGGAACATTGTAGCTGTTGTTTCTTGGCGTCAAACATCTTCCTCAGCGTCGGGTTCTCCACTTTCTCCAACTAGATATACGAAAAATTCCACCTGAGTCAAGCACTGGTGAACAATAAGACATAAGATATGGAGCACTTCCAGCAGAGACAGTTACACATACTGTACCTTCAACATGCACAGCCCCTCCTTTATGAGAACAGATGCTCTTTCTGAGAACAAAACGTCGCGAACATCAACTGGCGTTCTTTCAAAGGTCACCTTCTCGGTGGAGAAGGGGAGCATGGCGCGCTCTTCCTCTCGGACAAATTCTCTCTGGATGTTGCAGAGCATGGCCTCCACCTGCAAGGCGGCCACGACAATTTCCTCATGTGAATCCCCGTTCACCGTTATGTCTGCATGACCTTTGTCAAAGGACTCCTTGATGTCGATGGTCTCTTTGGTCGACAGACGGGTCAGCTGCAGATATTCCTCCTCGCCAAAGCAAAGAATGAAGTTGTTACGGATGGTGACGCGGTGAGAGGAATGGAAAAGGCACCAGAGCCATCGTTCAGCCTCGAGCCTCGACTCAGGACTGCCATACAGGCTGATCTGTGGAGCGGCGGGTTTGCTGACAGGGAAGTGATCTCTGTGCTCCAATGCTGGTGGAGCAGACACACAGGTAACAATCACTGCCACAGTTCAGGATTAGCTGCTTTTTAGTGATTGCAGAAATAGGATTAATCAAACATGCATTCCCCACTGTACGGATGATTTTTACATTTGCTGTCCTACTCTTGCGTTTCTGGTTTGTACTACAACTCCAGAACTGTTACAGGGAACTACAACAGCAACCAAGATTCTATGTATTCCGTTATTTAAACATTTCTTACACAACACATAAATAAGCAGCACTATACAAATATCTTTCTACTTTAACAGGAATATTATTGCTATAAGTTGTGGTGAAGGTGTGGCCTACTTTGTAGAGGCAACTTGCACATTCTTACAATTAACCTTAACATTTTGCAAGAATTATTAAAAGTTCCTCAAATTTTCTTCCCACAGAAGCTAATATTTTTAAGACCGTAATTACTGCAAATATGGGAAGTGCATATCTTCTTCTATTACTCTCAGTAAAATACTTAAACACTTGCATTGAAAGGTCATCTTTTTCATCAGTTAATGTTAATAGAAATATGGTGTTGTTACCCTGTGTAAAGCCGGGATCAGGGGCTTTTTGCTGGAAAGATCTCATCGCTGTCTCAAAAGCCTGGAAAGACAAAGTCATTAAGTCATCTTTCTATCACGATAACTGTCGAGGCGTCTCTATTCAATCTGCCTGCAGTGGGCACACGTACACACGGTAATAACATTCTAATATCGCAAAAGCATTAATACAACCTTATATGTGTCTACTTCCGATGGAAATATGACAAAGTGAACTTCAAAGGTTGGCAGGGACTTCTTGGCAAACTCCTTCACTGCTTCAGTCATGACATCGGTGACTTGTGTTTTACTGAGGCCGTAGCCTCCTGTGCCGATGGCGGGGAAGGCAATTGACCTGTGCTTATTTGAGACTGCGATACATAGGCAATCCAGGACTGACTTGAAAAGGACCTGTAATTAATGAACAAAGAGACATAGACAAATATACAGTAAATTAAGATTTTCCTGCTCACCAGATGATATATTTGTCTCTCACTTCAGCTATTTTTCAATATCATCCCTGCAACGAGCTGCATTTAATGCTACTCAGACTATGTGCTCTCTGGATATACCAAGGAAAAAGGAACTCTTGCAAGTTGTGCAAGATATTTTTTCAATGTGAAAAGTTTAGTCTAAATTACATCATTTGTTCCTTTAGATAAGTCAGATAATTAATATTACACATGACGATTTAATATTTTCCTCTTTTACTTATATTAGAATCATGACCTACCTCCCGTGTTGACAAGTCAAAAGTGTGAAACACCTCTTTACATTTCAGGGAGTAGCCTTTTGTGATGATCACTTTTCCTTTTGGCTTGGCTCTGTGAAGCTCTCTTTGCATTTCAGCTCCTGCTTTCTTCAATAAAGCTTTGGAGACGACACCGTAGCTCAAGTTTCTGTCTGATGATGTGCTGTTTACGATGACGTCCGTCTGAGGGAATCCAAAAACAAGAATAAACAAGGTGAATAAAAATACAGAAACTCATGCTCCCATACCTGCTGCCACCGCTGCAGTTTTTTTCACAAAAGTTCCTGGATCCAAATCCCCAAAATTGAACTCCTTGGCCGAGGTTTACAGTTAATCACATTCTTACTATAATTCTATTTCAAATTAGAGCAAAACCAAGCAAGAATTTGTGAATATTTCAGCTGCATGTGTCACATGACTCTTCCGGTCTTATGATGAGGGAATGATCATATTTGGAGAATCCTTTTACCCCTAATAATGTTTAACTAGAAATAATCAATGTTTAGAAAAGCCTTCTAATTGCAGTGCATAAAATAAGTACATAATAGGTTTAATAAACAATCAAGACAGATGTCAGATTCATACCTCCTGTTCCTCAATTCGACCCCACTTCAGTGTCAGTTGGATATTTCCAAACTGGACTGTAGGAGTGGAGCTTTTGGCCGCTCCTTCTCCTGCTCCTGCTCCTGCTACCTCGCTGTACGTTTTGTGGGAAAGTAGCTCACAACAGGCCCTTTCCATTTCCTTTACTGTGGGGTCGTCGTTGTTCACAAGGAGGATCTCCTCAGGAAGATATTGTCTATCGGAGTTCTCATAGTACTCTTTCACAGTTGACACTATGGTGTCCGCACAGAGTGGCAGGGGGAAGTTGAACAGTCCCGAGCTTATAGCAGGAATGGCGACAGTCTTCAGGTGGTTTTCTTTAACTCTGTCCAGAATGCTCCTGATGGCCTTCTGCAACAGCGGTTTAGCCTTTGAAATTTCATACTTTGATGGGTTTGCTGTTAAGGAAGGGCCCACAGCGTGAATTATCTTCTTACAGGGTAGGAGGCCAGCAGCACAGACAATTGCATCTCCTGTTTTCAGATCCCCCTTCTGTCTGATGTAATCGTTGCTGTCCTGTTGGATCTGCGGACCCCCCCTGCTGGACAGAGCTTGAGCGAGGCCGCCCCAGTGTTGAAGCTTGTCATTGGCAGCATTCACGACGGCATCCACGCAGACATTTGTAAGATCGTCCTTCCACACAGATAACTTGATGCCTGCACTCAGCACGCCGGCAAACCTCTTCTCTGAAACAACGGTTTTCTGCGGCACAAGGGACGGAACACTTCCGGAAGCCACCTCCTCAATGATGGCCGTGCATCCGAATTTGCTGTGGAGGATGTCGCCCAGGGCCGGTCCACATTGCCTCACAATGTGAACAGAAGGCCCGTGAAGAGAGATAATCAGATTACCGGCCATGGCTCCTAAATAGTGCTACGAAAAAAGTAAGTAGGTGTGAGTAAATCATACAATGACATCACTGTCTGGTTAATATATTTGACACTCTGTGTTGTCACCCTTATTTCGATCATCTCTAGTAATCATCCTATTACTATACTTATACTACTCATAATATTCTGTTTGTAGTGGCAGGTGCATATTATTTACATATCTCTCTACATTTATTTATAGTTGTTGCATGAAAACTGAGGTGTCAGGTCTAAATAACATTTAATCTTAACCTACTGGCCGTGCTGGGATGCAGCAGAGTACATTTACTTCATTAATGTAATCAAGTACATTTTTCATGTATCTATTCTGTACACTTTTACTCAAGTAGAAAGTTTGATGTACTTTGAGTACATTATGTCTATTTCTTTGTACTTTTACCAAGGACTCAGTAAGTAGGGGTGCTGAGGGGGCTGCAGCACCTCCTACTGGCAGTCGATTGTAACTGAAAGGCCAAATTGTCCAAACATCAATAAAAAACTGAATTTCTCAATTAACCTTTCTGGAGTAAAATTTTGAGGCTAGCACAATAGTAGGCATGTATATTTTATTTTATTATTGTTATTATCCTTCTTGAATTTAATGTTTGGAACATTCATTCAGTATTTTCTGTAACCTCTGATGCACATATGTAGAATTTGTCATAGATGTGTAGACAATAGACACAAACAGAAAGGATTGTGGATTTAAGTGGTGGAAATAGTGGGTTAGACAAAGAATATCTGATTATTTTATTTTACTTTTCTTCCCTCACATTGATATAGATTAAATCTAGTGTCCGGGAGTCCTGCTCATAATGAATTAATTTGACCGACAAGCACTTTTTTGGCCTTTTCTAGTGTAAACTGTTGTGAAACTGTTATACAATGCTGCACACAATTTAAATGATACAAAAATCAGGAATATTGTGCTGCATTCAACATTATATTTAAATATATTATTTTGTACTTCCTGAACTGGGTGACCCAATTACAACTAGAAACATTTGCAGTTTTCTATCACTCCATGAGAGGGAGACAGAGATCAGTTTTTCTGCTTTAGTGTACATGAAAGTTATGTGAAAAAAGAAAACAAGAATCAACGTTAAGAAACTATCCAGGTGGGGGGGGGGGGGCGGTTTGAAGTTAAAATACTAACATAATATTCCTACTGTTGTCTCACTACTGTCCACATTCATCCTCTGTTGCATTGGCAGCGTTTAGACTCGTTGAAGTTGGTTAAAGTTGAACAACTTCACTCACTGGTTGACATTCAATGGTGCATCGTTGTCTCCGTCTTTCTACGTTTCTGCGAGAAAGTTTCTACGCGAACTCATCCGCCATTTTCTCTCACCTCGACCTGTTGTCAGCGCGAGCGACCTGACGCAGCGCACGAGACCAAACTGACCACACACCTGTCCGTTTAACGTTGGTTTTTAATGTCTACGTTAAAAGATGAAGTTTACGGAGTAAAACACACTCACCTGCTTTCTGCTGGAAGGTTCCGAGGAGGACGAGGCAGAAAGTGAAAGTAAAAAGGGGATTCGCCAAAATGGGGGAAAAACTGATGCGTTTCCCAAGAAACAAAACAGAAAGTAACTGGGGCGCAGCGGCAGAAGCAGCCCGGACAGCAGACATGTCCGACGCGTATTCTTACCCGCTGCTCGTCGAGCTGGAAGAAAACGACTTTCCGAAAATCAAAATCAAGTTGCTGAAGTACTTCAACAGCAAGAAGTCCTGCGGCGGAGACTGCGAGGTGGACTACGAGAGTGGCAGCAGGATGGCGGGGCTGCGCTTCCGCACCGAGCAGGGTGGGCTCCGTCTAAGGCCTGGACTCAAACTAGAGAAATACAAAAGTGAAGTGACCTCCTCTTAACAATAAGTCCATCTTCTTCTTCTTCTTCTTCTTCTCCTTCACTCACAGACCAGAAAAATGTGCTGAGGAAAGACTCGCACCAGATCCAGTTGGATGAGGCTGTTCTGAAGATGACCGTTCGAGTCCCTCCAGATGAGAAGACTGCACCAGCAGCACCAGCAGCACCAGCACCAGCACCAGCAGCAGCAGCATCAGCACCACAGGTAAGTGAGGTGCAATGAAATGTCAGGGTTCCTGTGTGTGTATCCTGGATAAAGAGGTGTGAAAGTACTACTACTTTATTTGTTTTGAGAAGTGCCATATAAATAAAGATATTATCATCCCCCCCCCCCTTTTGGAAAACTCAATGAGCTTGAACTAGGAACAATTTTCAAAGTATATTCAATGAGGTGTGGCTTTGAATCAAAGCTATAGAGCAAACAGTAAAGAAGGAATTGAGCATGGACTTATAGTTGAACCCTCTTTGTAAATTGTGGCTGCTTCATGATCCCTGATTTAGAAATCAGGGACAGGAACAGAAATTGTTAATATACAGCAAAACATTTGACAAATCTGAGGTTAATCAATTATGTGTTTTACCTCCTTACTGTGCTTATACAATGCATAGTATATCAATATACTGTATATTGAGCTTTAGGCCCAGGCTTATGTGAGAGCACATGAGTCATAACTCAAGGCCGTGCTGGACGCTGTGTTCTTTGCTCATTTTACTTCCTGCTGTTTGGAAGCTGGTAATTAAACAAGGGATACGCCTTTCTGTGATATTTACTTGACCCAGTTGATGATTGAATTAACGTGTAACTTGTCTGATTGGACATTTAGCTGTATGAGGTGAAACTGGTTACACAAGAAGACAAATTAAAACACAGTTGTGACTTAAATCATTTTTTTGTGTACTGTCAGAAACGGGAAGTTCCATCGGATAATGTCAACAAGAAATGTAAGTCACACCAGTATGTTTCTTACTCTGTGACTATTTTTGTGTTTGTTTGTTACAGATAAATTAACTCAGACTTGCAGTGTCAAACCACACACACACAGTTAGTTTCAGTTTTGCTTCTCTCCACCCTGCCCTTTGTCTCTCTCTCTTTTTCTTTTGCTTAGTTGTATCATGTTTGGGTTGATATTCAGGCTTCATATGAACCTTAATTACAGGAAACTAAATAAGCACAGCCCTTTAGTGTCGAAATTGTTTGAAACTGTGATCCATCAGAAAGGAATGTGTATTGATGCAGCTCAGATAATGAAACCGACTGCTGCTGATTTCCTGTAAATCATCTGCCTTCACTGTAAAAGGGATCCGTGGGCAGAAATTGAATATAAAATAATCCTGGTGGTGTTTCCTCGTGTGTTTCATCTAAATTGTATGAATTGTTGTTTTCTTTACCCTAGAATGGCCCTTTATATTTAATTACTTTATATTTACATCGGGAGTGGGTCCTCTCTACAGAGGCCGCCATGTTTTTTACAGTAGCTGAGACTCTGGAAAAATGGCTTATGAGCTAACACCCAGAATAAGCTTTCCCACAAATAAGACATTTCATTAATTGTTTGTGTTACTCTATTATCTTACTTCATTAAGAAATGTGTGTTCAATCACTTACTCTTCATCAACTCACAGCTGAAGTTCAGGCGGAGGCCAAAGGCAGAGACGATGTAGCAGCAGAGGAAACGCTGTGCTCCACCTCGGCTGTTTTAGGGAATGTTTCTGAGGACATGAGCCTGGAGTTTTTGGAGATGCTGGTGGAGAACATTATGAAGGAACCGAAATCCCCATCTGCCTCTTTCACGTTGGAAATCATTCATGGCATCTCCTCTGTTGTGGTTACTTTCGAGAGTGGAAAAGGTATTTGCTTACTGTGTGTGTGTTGTGTGTGTTTATGCGTGTAATAATAGTTCAAAAAAACACAACTTGTACAGAGGTTGCCTTTCAATTGAGCGCATCGGTATCATCTTCAGCATATCTCTTATTATAATAATGCTAAAAAATAAAAATACCAAGTAAATTTTTGGGAGATATTTACAGCACGACACACCATGATAAACTGATGACACTTAACCCTGAATCCTTAACCCTAACATGATCAATGCAGTCAGGGAGACAACACCAAGCTGAACTACACCATAAATTAGATCCTGCGGGTACTAAGAAATTACTTTTCTGCATTTTCTCAGACCACTATAAAACATCCTCACCATCCTAACCATGAAGAGTTACATACTATTGCCAACAAAAACAAATGCATGATGTCCTGTATCTGCCAAATTCTACTTTATTGATCAATTGCAACAATAGAACCGGAAAAACGTATCATTAAAGAGTTTTCTTATTGACTCTTTTAAGGTAATATAAAAAAATTGTGTTTATCTCAAAACATGTGTTGTATGAACCCTCAACTCCTCCTTGGCAAAGATGTTGGTGCCATTTTATGAAAGGTATATTCGGGCCGTATTGAAGAAAAAAAGGTTTTGAGAATATGTTGTGAAAAAGTGATATTACGAGATTTAAGGCATAATTTAAAGTGAAAAAATGTCATTATTATGAGGAAAAAGCCATTATACTACAATACAATATATTACTTTTAGTAAACAAGCAGCAAGGAGAACCCGTGCTCTCCGAGTTTCACTCCATCTGGATCGAAAATATTGAACCAATCTCATTGTTTCTTGAGAAACTATAACCATCTTCACAGCAGGAGATTCTCTGCTCCGGCAACAACACATAAATCTCTGGAGTGTTCAGGTGAGGGGTGGTGCAGCAGACAGAGGCAGGATGTAACGTATTAATTATTATTATTATATATAATTCTGCTGCAGAGATCGCGACAAATCGACATTGGCGTCTGCCCTTATCACCAAAAGAGAAACTCTGCAGAAAGTCCGGAGGCTCTCACTCAGACATTTGGATCTCAAGAATTACGCTTTTGGCGGAAAGCAGCTTATGAAATCCCTTTGAATATCACACAGTTGTAACCAACGATTTACAGTCGACCACCATCAAACATTTTCTTCTCCACAAAAGAGGCAATTTCCTCCAAGCGTGTGTGGTTCTTTCTTTGAAATAGACACAGTTTCTTACACAACCTTTTAGAGCCCTGACACTACCACATTAATGTGGTGCTCATGTGCCGAAAGATCAAGTAACATGAAACCTATACTAATGTATAACTTAATAAGATGCTACACATTCCTCATTTTAACACAGACAACAAGCTGCTCATTTGATCCCCTTGTATAATGATTCGTAGCCTAAAATTATAACTTAATTCTCATAATATTATGACTTTATTGTAGGTAAAAATTCATATTACTACGACTTAATTCTCGTTCAATTTTGATTTCGTTCTCATCTTACCACTACTACTACTTTTTAATCACTATCCCACAGAAAGCGCTGACTTTGTGGCAAGATGCCCTCAAAACAGGATGTTCACAAGTAAGGGATTGTCAGTCCGGCCTCTTGAAGTCACTAAGCAAGTTGCAATCGAAGACACCCAAAAGTTCGAGAAAGATTTCCTCCACCTGTATTTCGAGAATGCAGGTGGGGATGTGGAAAGTGTTCTGCTTAATGAAGGGGAACAGTTTGTCGTCACCTTCAAAGACAATCAAGGTAACACAGTTATAGTACACGTTGAATATTACTGTGTCCGTATAAATGCAGCACAATGATAATCAGAGATTACCACCTTTATATCAATTCTGGACATTTGACAGTTAATGTTTTTTTTCTATAGCTGCTCAGAAAGTCGTGAAGGAGAAGCAACACATCCGACAGGAAGAGATCAGAGTTTATCCTTTCTATTCATCTTTGGGAGCAGCTCTCTATGGCAAAGACAGGCCCTCCTTAAAACTCCCCGCTGCCATCTCTGAACCCACTGACAATGCTGTGTGGAGATACCTAAATGACCATAAATCAGCATTAGAGACCATTCACAGTGACTTAGCTAAACACTTCTGTAATGTAAAACACGAAGGATCTGCTGTGGTCTTGAGCCCCGTACCTTCAATTCTTGGCCAAAAAGATGCCAAAGCCATCATTAAAGAGTGGAGCAGTACCGTGGGGTCAGCCTTTGCACAAGCTATGTCAAAATTCAAATCCCTGAAGTTTCAGCCGGATTCAGAGGTATTGGAAGAGTCTGTGAAGAATATCAGACACATGCTACAGAACAAGGATGTGACTTTAGTGCATGATAAAGCCAGCGGTGTCTTGTCAGTGGTTGGCTTTGTGGATGATGTCAATAAACTGGAGCAAAGTCTTCGTAAAACCATCAACAAAATTGAGAGAAGGGTGCAGAGGGAGAAAGCGATGAAGACCGATGTCATCAAAGTGTCCCCATCAATATTCCACCTCCTGTGTCAAGATGGTCTTCAGGACAAATTGATACGTTTGTACCCAGAACTCAAAATGTCATTCACAAAAGACAGTCCAGATTTGACTGTAACTGGTTTAAGAGATGAGATTTTGGAAGCAGACAAAGTGATACGTGAAGCAAAAAATTCATTAAAACGAATGAATTTAGAAATGGAAACATCTGTGCTTGACTTGCTGAGGTTGGAAGAGCAAGATGAGCTTACAAAGGCCCTGCTGACATCTGACGGAATAGATGCAGCATTTGAGATCAGTGCACAGAGAGTGGAGCTCCTTGCTTTTTCTGACAGAGATCTGACCAAAGCTGAAGACCATCTGAAAAAGCTTTTGATGTCTCAGAACATCAGTGTAGAAGATTGCAGTGTCCTGAAGACTCTGGCATGGCAGGATCTGGTCAGACAATTACAAGATGCCAACAGCAAGTCATGCAGGAGACTCCAGGTCCTCTGCACTGGTAAACAAGTTGTTGTGAGTGGCCACAAGAGTAATGTCATGAATGTCAGCAGTGCGCTTGAGAACTTCTTAAAGCAGAATGCCAAAGTTGAAGAAAGTGTTGATGTCAAGCCCGATGCCATCATTGAGTACATTAAAAAATGCAAAACATCTTTTTTGGAGCAATTCAAAGACAAAGTGACAGTGTCTTTCAGAAACGAGGCCATCTGTCTCAATGGTTCCAGAGTTGATGTCACACATTGCAAGACCTTAGTTGAAAACTTGGTCCAGTCTTTGATCTTTGAAAGTGTAAACGTCACCAAACCTGGGGTGAAGAAGTTCTTCCAGGATAAAGAAGCTATGTACGTGACCTCACTGTTTGCCAACACTGGCTGCTTGGTCCAACTAGTTGATGAGACAGGTGGTGGGCAGAATGATTTGGCCCAAAGCCAGGGACCAAAACCTGTATATCGGCTTCAGACATCTGATGGTGTTGAAATAGCTGTTTGCAAGGCAGATCTGTGCAGTTACCCAGTGGACGCAGTTGTCAATTCTTCTAATCAGCAGCTGAAACACGACGGGGGTCTTGGAGCAGCACTGTTGAATGCTGCTGGACCTCAGTTGCAGGTTGAATGCGACAAAATAATTAACCAGAGAGGACAGCTCAAGCCTGGAGACTGTGTCATTACTGATGCTGGAGGACGGCTTTGTTGCAAAAAAATTATCCATGCATTTGGACCCGTCTTTGATCCATCTGCACCCCAGAAGTCTCAGGCACAGTTGAAAAGAGCTGTTAAAGGAAGCTTGGAACTTGCTGAAAGGCATGGCTGCATCACTGTGGCTCTGCCCACCATCAGCAGAACCCAAAGCTTTCCTCTTGATTTGTGTGCGCTGACCATCATCAAGGCAGTGAAGGAACACTGTGATGAGAAGTATAATGACAACACCCTGAAGGAGATCCATTTGGTGAACAATGATGACGCTGCTGTTCAGGCTATGGAGAGAGCTGTCAAAAGTGAATTTGGAAATAGTGGAGTCACTCTTCAAACCGTGTCTCCAAGTCTGACACAGGCTAGATCTACCCAATCTGACCCAAACTGCTTGGGTCAAGTGACAACCAAAGAGGGCTTGAATATCACTCTTACTCAAGGAAACATCCAGGATGCCACGGTAAATAGAATTTAAAAATGTTTCTAGTTAAACATGCTTACAGAGTGTGACGACAAAATACTAGAATAGAATTAAAGCTAGGGTTGGTAAGCGTGAAAAAAGCTAGCAAGAGCAGACTACTCTTTGAAAAAATGCAACCGATACATCCCACTGTCTTCTCTGCTTCAGCAGTGTATGTCTCTCTGGCTGAAGACTGGTCATGTGCACTGAGTGCATGGGCAGGGTGCACGCTGGTTAGTGTCAGACCGGTACATCAGCCTATGGCGTCAATTAATTACCAGAATTATTGGTTGTGTTAACTACAGTCCCTCAAGAGCCACAGACACTTGGGACATGCTTTTTCGATTGTCACATGGCTATCAGGATGTGAAGAGGATTTCAATAAATACGTTAAAAAGTGTTTCAGAAACAACTTACCAACCCTACCTTTA